>NC_081552.1:62161628-62203656 GCF_963082655.1 Stomoxys calcitrans
ATAAAAGCCACATTTATTATCCGATTTTGCTGAAATTTAGGACAGTGAGTTGAGTTAGACCCTTCGACATCCTTCGTCAATTTGGTTCAGATCGGTTCAGATTTGGATATAGCTGCCATATAGACCGATCCTCCGATTTAGGGTCTTAGACCCATAAAAGCCACATTTATTATCCGATTTTGATGAAATTCGGGACAGTGAGTTGTGTTAGGCCCCCCAATATCCTTCGTCAATTTGGTTCAGATCGGTCCAGATTTGGATATAGCTGTCATGTAGACCGATCCTCCGATTTAGGGTCTTAGGCCCATAAAATCCACATTTACTCTCCGATTTTGCTAAATTTTGGGACAGTGAGTTGTGTTAGGCCCCTCGACACCATTCGTCAATTTAGCTCCGATCGGTTCAGATTTGGATATAGCTGCCATATAGACCGATCCTCCGATTTAAGGTCTTAGGCCCATAAAAGCCACATTTATTATCCGATTTTGCTGAAATTCGGGACAGTGAGTTGTGTTAGGCCCCTCAATATCCTTCATCAATTTGGTTCAGATCGGTCCAGTTTTGGATATAGCTGCCATATAGACCGATCCTCCGATTTAGGGTCTTAGGCCCATAAAAGCCACATTTATTATCCGATTTTGCTGAAATTCGGGACAGTGAGTTGCGTTAGGCCCTTCGACATCCTCCGTCAATTTGGCCCAGATCTGTTTAGATTTGGATATAGCTGCCATATAGACCGATCCTCCGATTTAGGGTCATAGACCCATAAAAGCTACATTTATTACGCGATTTTGCTGAAATTTGGGACAGTGAGTTGTGTTAGGCCCTTAGACATCCTTCGTCACTTTGGCACAGATCGGTCCAGATTTGGATATAGCTGCCATATAGACCGATCCTCGGATTTGGGGTCTTAGGCCCATGAAAGCCATGTTTATTATCCGATTTTGCTGAAATTTGGGACAGTAAATTGTGTTAGGCCCTTTGATATCCCTCATCAATTTGGTGCAGATTGGACCAATTTTGGATATAACTGCCATATAGACCGATCTCTCGATTTCAGGTTTTTGGCCCATAAAATGCTCATTTATTGTCCGATGTCGCCGAAATTTGGAACAGTGAGTTAAGATAAGCCTCTCGACATAATCCTGCAATATGGCTCAGATGGGTTAAGATTTGGATATAGTTGTCATATTGACTGATCTCTCTTTTTAAGGTTTTGAGCCCATAAAAGGTGCATTTATTATACGATGTCGCCGAAATTCAGGTATACAATTTTCACCGCATTTTGATGAAAGGTGGTTTACGTATATTCCCGAGGTGGTGGGTATCCAAAGTTCGGCCCGGCCGAACTTAACGCCTTTTTACTTGTTCTGAATTTTATGTGTTTTTTTTTTTTGATAAACTTTCCTATGTTTTTTACCGCCTGACCTGCTGGTTGATCTCTGTTACTTCACTGACTGATCCCGTTTCGACACACTCATCACCTTTTATAACCAGCAAAATCACCACGGCAGCAACTTCAACTCGCTCTGCCGGCATGGCCTTGTAACAACGTGAGTCTGCTTGTGTACCGCTGTTTGTGGCTACTCGCATACAACATTAATGATTGTTGCTGTCGCCCAACGGTATGCTGTTAATAACCCGATTTGGACCATACTTCGCATAAATGTTTGAAGTGATACCAAAACACCACGAGCAAAATTACAGCCAACCACGAGCAAAATTACAGCCAAATCGGATAGGAATTGTGTCTTCTAAAAACTCTAGAAGTCAAGACCCAAGATCGGTTTATATATCAGCTATATCAGGTTATGGACCTATTTGAACCATACTTCGCACAGTTGTTGGAAGTGATATCAAAACACTTTGTGCAAAATTTCAGTCAAATTGGATGAGAATTGCGCCCTCTAGAGGCTCAATTGACTTCTGTCAAGACCCAAGATCGGTTTATATAGCAGCTTTATCAGGTTTTGAACCGATTTAAACCATACTTAGTACAGTTTTTGGAAGTGATATCAAAACACTTTGTGCAAAATTTCAGTCAAATTGGATGAGAATTGCGCCCTCTAGAGGCTCAATTGACTTCTGTCAAGACCCAAGATCGGTTTATATAGCAGCTTTATCAGGTTTTGAAATGATTTAAACCATACTTAGTACAGTTTTTGGAAGTGATATCAAGTCAGTGATAGCTGACTACCTCGACCCCAAAACAGTGGATCAATCCTAATAACCTCACAGGACACTATATGATTTAATTAATGTGTGACGACACAAATAAAAGTAGGCCACCATATCCCAAAACTTATGCCGTTCAGCGTGATTGGAGGAGTTGCAAACCTTAACGTTAAGATTCCAACCATTTTCAGCCCATCGATAGACAAGATCAAAGGACGTGCTGCTTGGCAACACTTTTTTGTTTAAAAGTTTTACGTGGTTTAATAATAACAATTATCGCTACCGCACCAAATATATAGACTGGCAAAATAGTCTTTACGGTAGAAAATCGTTTGATATGTTTAATTGGGTATCAAATTAAAGGTATTTGAGAGTAGAAAGCGAATTTGATATCCAATTGTGGGAATAAGTGTTTCGTGGGTCACCCCACCCCCACAAAACGTCTCAATTCAAACATATTTACCTATCATGGCAGTATTGCTCTTATCCAGCTATATCCAAAATCTGAACTGATCTATGCCAAATTGACGAAGGATGTCGAGGGGCCTAACACAACTCACTGTTCCAAATTTCAGCAAAATCGGATAATAAATGGGGCTTTTATGGGCCTTAGACCCTAAATCGGAGTATCGGTCTATATGGCAGCTATATCGAAATCTGAACCGATCTGAGCCAAATTGACGAAGGATGTCGAGGGGCCTAACATAACTTACTGTCCCAAATTTTAGCAAAATCGGATAATAAATGTGGCTTTTATGGGCCTAAGACCCTAAATCGGCGGATCGGTCTATATGGGGGCTATATAAAATTATAGTCCGATATAGCCCATCTTCGAACTTAACCTGCTTATGGACAAAAAAAGAATCTGTGCAAAGTTTCAGCTCAATATCTCTATTTTTGAAGACTGTAGCGTGATTTCAACAGACAGACGGACGGACATGTCTAGATCGTCTTAGATTTTTACGCTGATCAAGAATATATATACTTTATAGGGTCGGAAATGGATATTTCGATGTGTTGCAAACGGAATGACAAAATGAATATACCCCTATCCTTCGGTGGTGGGTATAAAAAGAGGTATTTTAGAGTAGAAAAATCCACAGGAAAATTGGAATACACTTTCAACTGAAATAAGACAGAAATTTTCAAATTAAGAGTACCTTTCTTTAACTTAGCATTATCGGTCGCAGCAGAGTACCTTTCTTTAACATAGCATTATCGGTCGCAGCAGAGTGGTCTATATATATAACAAGTAAAAGCGTGCTAAGTTCGGCCGGGCCGAATCTTATATACCCTCCACCATGAATCGCATTTGTCGAGTTCTTTTCCCGGCTTCTCTTCTTAGGCAAAAAAGGATATAAGAAAAGAATTGCTCTGCTATTAAAACGATATCAAGATATGGTCCGGTTCGGACCACAATTAAATTATATGTTGGAGACCTGTGAAAAATTTCAGCCAATTCGTATAAGAATTGCGCCCATTGGGGCTCACGAAGTAAAATAGAGAGAACGATATATATGGGATCTGTATCGGGCTATAGACCGATTCAGACCATAATAAACACGTTTGTTGATGGTCATGAGAGGACCCGTCGTACAAAATTTCAGGCATATCGGATAATAATTGCGACCTCTAGGGGTCAAGAAGTCAAGATCCCAGATCAGTTTATATGGCAGCTATATCAGGTTATGAACCGATTTGAACCTTATTTGACACAGTTGTTGAAAGTAAAAATAATATACGTCATGCAAAATTTCAGCCAAATCGGATAGGAATTGGGCCCTCTAGAAGCTCAAGAAGTCAAATCCGCAGATCTGTTTATATGACAGCTATATAAGGTTATGCACCGATTTCAACCATACTTGGCACAGTTGTTGGATATCATGACGAAGTACTTCGTGCAAAAATTCATTCAAATCGGATAAGAATTGTGCCCTCTAGAGGCTCAAGAAGTCAAGACCCAAGATCGGTTAATATGGCAGCTATATCAGGTTATGAACCGATTTGAACCATATTTGGCACAGTTGTTGGATATCACAACAAAACACGTCGTGCGAAATTCCATTCCAATCGGATAAGAATTGCGCCCTCTAGAGGCTCAAGAAATCAAGACCCAAGATCGATTTATATGGCAGCTAAGTCTGGTTATGGACCGATTTAACCCATACTTGGCACAGTTGTTGGATATATTAACAAAACACGTCGTGCGAAATTCCATTCCAATCGGATAAGAATTGCGCCCTCTAGAGGCTCAAGAAGTCAAGACATAAGATCGGTTTATATGGCAGCTATGTCAGGTTATGGACCGATTTGAACCATACTTGGCACAGCTGTTGGATATATTAACAAAAACACGTCATGCGAAATTCCATTCCAATCGGATAAGAATTGCGCCCTCTAGAGGTTCAAGAAGTCAAGACCCAAGATCGGCTTATATGGCAGCTATATCAGGTTATGAACCGATTTGAACCATATTTGGCACAATTGTTGGATATCATAACAAAACACGTCGTGCAAAATTTCATTTCAATCGGATAAGAATTGCGCACTCTAGAGGCTCAAGAAGTCAAGACCCAAAATCGGTTTATATGGCAGCTATATCAGGTTATAAACCGATTTGAACCATACTTAGCACAGTTGTTAGATATCATAGCAAAACAGGTAGTGCAAAATTTCATTCCAATCGGATAAGAATTGCGCACTCTAGAGGCTCAAGAAGTCAAAACCCAAGATCGGTTTATATGGCAGCTATATCAAAACATGGACCGATATGGCCCATTTACAATACCAACCGACCTACACTAACAAGAAGTATTTGTGCAAAATTTCAAGCGGCTAGCTTTACTCCTTCGGACGGACATTGCTAGATCGACATAAAATGTCGCGACGATCAAGAATATATATATATATATTATATATTCAGACGAATATTTCCATATCGGTCCATGTTTTGATATAGCTGCCATATAAACCGATCTTGGGTTTTGACTTCTTGAGCCTCTAGAGTGCGCAATTCTTATCCGATTGGAATGAAATTGCACGACGTGTTTTGTTATGATATCCAACAACTGTGCTAAGTATGGTTCAAATCGGTTTATAACCTGATATAGCTGCCATATAAACCGATCGTGGGTCTTGACTTCTTAAGCCTCTAAAGTCCGCAATTCTTATCAGATTGGAATGAAATTTTGCACGACATGTTTTTTTTATGATATCCAACAAGTGTGCCAAAAATGGTTCAAATCGGCTCATAAACTGATATAGCTGTCATATAAACAGATCTGGGGACTTGACTTCTTGAGCTTCTAGAGGACGCAATTCCTACCTGATTTGGCTGAAATTTTGCATGACGTTTTTTATTTTTTATTTTTTCTTTCAACCACTGTGTCAAATAAGGTTTAAATCGGTTCGTAACCTGATATAGCTGCCATATAAACCGATCTGGGATCTTGACTTCTTGAGCCTCTAGAAGTCGCAATTAATTATCCGATTTGCCTGAAATTTTGTACGATGGATCCTCTCTTGACCATCAACATACGTGTTGATTATGGTCTAAATCTGTTTATAGCCCGATACAGCTCCCATATAAAAGAGGAGCCTCCCTCTTACCCCAAATTTCAAAAATGCCAGTTCTTGGAGATAGGTGCAGCGATTTAAGCGAAATTTTGTATTCCACCTTATGGTACCCCAAAAACACAAAATTTTTATAAAAACTTTGTGGTCAAATAACCTGCGGGACGTCCCATCCCAAAACCCACTCGAACGGACAAATTTATCGATTGGGACAATATGGGTATCAATTTTGGAAAGTATTTGAGAGCAGAGTGCGAAGATGACATAACAAGTAAAAAAGGCGTCAAGACTTTAAATAGAGATATCGCTCTACATGGCAGCTATATCCAAATCTGAACCGATCTAGGCCAAATTGACGAAGGATGTTAAAGGGCCTAACATAACTCACTGTCCCAAATTTCAGCAAAATCAGATAATAAATGTGGCTTTTGTGGGCCTAAGACTCTTAATCGGAGGATCGGTCTATATGGCAGCTATATCCAAATCTGGACCGATCTGAGCCAAATTGACGAAGGATGTTGAAGGGCCTAACACAACTCACTGTCCCAAATTTCAGCAAAATCGGTTAATAAATGTGGCTTTTATGGGCCAAAGACCCTAAATCGGCGGATCGGTTTATATGGGGGCTATATCAAGATATAGTCCGATATAGCCCATCTTCGAACTTAACCAGCTTATGGACAAAAAGGAATCTGTGCACAATATCAACTCAATATAAAGACTGTAGCGTGATTTCAACAGACAGACGGACAGACGGACGGACATGTCTAGATCGTCTTAGATTTTTACGCTGATCAAGAATATATATTCTTTATAGGGTCGGAAATGGATATTTCGATGTGTTGCAAACGGAATGACAAAATGAATATACCCCCATCCTTCGGTGGTGGGTATAAAAATGGCACCCTAAGTAACGGGGGGTACCCCACCACCAAAAACGCCAACCAACAGCACACTTCTACCGCTTTGGGCAATATGGGTATCAATGAAAGGTATTTAAAAGTAGAATACAAATCTGACATAAAATTGGTGTCTGAGGGCCCTCCCCATCCCCCCAAATCCTCCAGCTGGACATATTTATCAATTGGGACAATATGGATATCAAATGAATCGTATTTAAAAGTATTAAACAATGCTGATATAAATATTTATTCCTTGGTGTCGGATATGTGAATTAAAAGAAGATTCTCTGTCAGTAATGTTCGGATTTAATGTTGATATAAGGATTCAAGAATCTGGGTCACATCCTGCTGTACACCAGGACATGTAGATAGCGACAATCCTTACTAAAAAAAGAATTAACCAGTAAGGAAAGGCAAAAGTCGGGCGGTGCCGACTTTATAATACCCTACACCTACCCTATAAACACAAAAGGGGGCTACATCTAATTCTGAAACAAATTTGATGCACCCAGATAGATTATTAAAATTCCTGTTTCAAGTTTCGAGCAAAACAAATATGTTCAAAATGTAATAACTACGGTTGACAAATGACAACAAATTACCCAAAATCTGACGAACAAATATATGGGAGCTATATCTAAATCTAAACCGATTTCGACCAACTTTATGGATATTGTGGAATTCGTCGAGGAAACCGTTGTACAAAATTTTGGGAAGATTTGTAAATAAATGGGTCTATCTCTCTACCTTTTGGGTGTTACAAACTAATTCACTAAGTTATAATACCCTGTACCACAGTAGTGGTGTAGGGTATAAAAATGTATATGAAAGCCGATCAGGATAGAATAGAACATAAATAAAAGGTCTTTGGTAGTAGAGTACTATGTTAACAATCAAATTGGGATGTACACTGGAGGACGTGTATTAAAAATTTGGTATCCCAAGTGGTAGCTTCGTAATATGATTTTCAATGTATTCAATGTATATTCAATGTATTCAATAGATAACCAATACAAAACAAGTAAAAGCGTGCTAAGTTCGGCCGGGCCAAATCTTATATACCCTCCACCATGGATCGCTTTTGTCGAGTTCTTTTCCCGGCATCTCTTCTTAGGCAAAAAAGGATATAAGAAAAGAGTTGCTCTGCTATTAAAACGATATCAAGATATGGTCCGGTTCGGACCACAATTAAATTATATGTTGGAGACCTGTGTAAAATTTCAGCCAATTCGTATAAGAATTGCGCCCATTGGGGCTCACGAAGTAAAATAGAGAGAACGATTTATATGAGATCTGTATCGGGCTATAGACCGATTCAGACCATAATAAACACGTTTGTTGATGGTCATGAAAGGATCCGTCGTACAAAATTTCAGGCATATCGTATAATAATTGCGACCTCTAGGGGTCAAGAAGTCAAGATCCCAGATCGGTTTATATGGCAGCTATATCAGGTTATGAACCGATTTGAACCTTATTTGACACAGTTGTTGAAAGTAAAAATAATATACGTCATGCAAAATTTCAGCCAAATCGGATAGGAATTGCGCCCTCTAAAAGCTGAAGAAGTCAAATCCCCAGATCTGTTTATATGACAGCTATATCAGGTTATGGACCGATTTCAACCGTACTTGGCACAGTTGTTGGATATCATAACGAAATACTTCGTGCAAAAATTCATTCAAATTGGATAAGAATTGTGCCCTCTAGAGGCTCAAGAAGTCAAGACCCAAGATCGGTTTATATGGCAGCTATATCAGGTTATGGGCCTATTTGAACTATACTTGGCACAGTTGTTGGATATAATAAAAAAACACGTCGTGCAAAATTTAATTTCAATCGGATAAGAATAGCGCACTCTAGAGGCTCAAGAAGTCAAGACCCAAGATCGGTTTATATGGCAGCTATATCAGGTTATGGACCGATTTGAACCATACTTGGCACAGTTGTTGGATATCATAACAAAAAACGTCGTGCAAAATTTCATTCTGATCGGATAAGAATTGCGCACGCTAGAGGCTCAAGAAGTCAAGACCCATGATCGGTTTATATGGCAGATATATCAGGTTATGGACCGATTTGAACCATACTTGGCACAGTTGTTGGATATCACAACAAAACACGTCGTGCAAAATTTCATTCCAATCGGATAAGAATTGCGCACACTAGAGGCTCAAGAAGTCAAGACCCAAGATCGGTTTATATGGCAGCTATATCAAAACATGGACCGATATGGCCCATTTACAATACCAACCGACCTACACTAACAAAAAGTATTTGTGCAAAATTTCAAGCGGCTAGCTTTACTCCTTCGGAAGTTAGCGTGCTTTCGACAGACAGACGGACGGACGGACGGACAGACGGACGGACATGGCTAGATCGACATAAAATGTCACGACGATCAAGAATATATATACTTTATGGGGTCTCAGACGAATATTTCGAGTAGTTACAAACAGAATGACGAAATTAGTATAACCCCCATCTTATGGTGGAGGGTATAAAAAAGTAATTAGTGTGGATCTGAGCGAGACCCGCAGGCCTGAGTATCTTGATCCCCACCTTCAAACGGCATGACATTATGGGGCTCAAACAAAATCGTGCTCTAGCACGATGCTGATATTATTGTAGTTCAGGGTCCGGCCCCTAAAATCCTTCTTACAAACCGGCTATGTGTACCTCTTATGGCAATATATAATAGTTATTTGATAGAAAAAACGAATATGATATTCAATTTAAGGCCAAGTGATTGGGGTCGTCTCACCCCATAAACTCCCCCTAAACCAATGGCTATTTGGGGTCAAATGAACGGAATTTGAGAGTAGAGTACGATGCTGATATTTTTTCAGGGCTAAGTGGGTGGACATATTTGTATATTATGGCAAAAAGGTGCTGAAATCTGTATCTGTATCATGGCCAATTGCTTCAGTGACGCCTCATCTCATAAACTCCCCCTAAGCCACACATATATACCGACTATAGCAATGTGTAGCTCCAATGTACGTTTTGGGAGTAGAGTATGAATCTGATATCCACATTCGGGGCAAAGAGTTTGGCTACTCAAATCCTCTACCAAAACCAAGAGAATGAAGTATATCTAAAATCCAAACTTTAGTGGGTGGAACCTCCTCTTACCCTATTTTCAAATACGCCAGATCTCGGAGATGTGTGGGGCGATTTAAACGAAACCTAGTTTTTTATAATAACTCAACAAGTAAAAAGGCGTTAAGTTTGGCCGGGCCGAACTTTGGATACCCACCACCTCGGGTATGTATGTAAACCACCTTTCATCAAAATTCGGTGAAACTTTCATACCTTATGCCCCATTTCAGTTATTGGACCGATTTGGACCAAATACTAATAAGAACAGTAGCTATATCTAAAAATAAACCGATCTTAAATTGAGAGATCGGCCATATGGCAGCTATATTCAAATCTGGACCAATCTGCGCAAAATTGAAAAAGGACGTCGAAGAGCCTAACTTAACTCACTGTCTCAAATTTCAGCGACATCGGACAATAAATGCGTCTTTTATGGCCCCAAAACCTAAAACCTAGATATCGGTATTGCAGAAGTGTGTGGGGCTTAATTTAACTCACTGTCTCAAATTTCACCGACATCGGACAATAAATGAGCATTTTATGGGCACAAAACCTTAAATCAAGAAATCGGTCTATATGGCAGCTATATCCAAATCTGAACCGATCTGAGCAAAATTGAAAATGGACGTCGAAGAGCCTAACGAAACTCACTGTCTCAAATTTCAGCGACATCGGACACTTAATGCGTCTTTTATGGCCCCAAAACCTAAAACCTAGACATCGGTCTATGTGGCAGCTATATCCAAATCTGGAACGATCTGGGCCAAATTGGCAAAGGATGTCGATGGTCCTAACACAATTCACTGTCCCGAATTTCAGCAAAATCGGATAATAAATATGGCTTTTGTAGGCCTAAGACCGTAAATCGGAGGATCGGTCAATATGGCAGCTATATCCAAATCTGAACCGATCTGAGCCAAATTAACGAAGGATGGCTTAACACAACTCACTGTCTGAAATTTCAGCAAAATCGGATAATAAATGTGGCTTTTATGGGCCAAAGACCCTAAATCGGCGGATCGGTCTATATGGGGGCTATATCAAGATATAGTCCGATATAGCCCATCTTCGAACTTAACCTGCTTATGGACAAAAAAAGAATCTGTGCAAAGTTTCAGCTCAATATCTCTATTTTTAAAGACTGTAGCGTGATTTCAACAGACAGACGGACGGACATGTCTAGATGTATAGAATATGTTTACTTTATATGGTCGGAAATGGATATTTCAATGTGTTGCAAACGGAATGACAAAATGAATATACCCCAATCCTTCGGTGGTGGGTATAAAAACAGAAATTTGGTTTTCTTATTTAGGTTGTGAAATCTAGGGGAGAGGCGCTCCGGCCGAACTTAATGCCTTTTTACTTGTCATTTAAGGCATGATTTGAATTGTTGACAAAATTTCTATTGACTTTGCTGCAGTTACGTCAACATCCGATATTTACTTAAAAGTTAGATAGTTTGGAAATAAAACAATTAAAAGGGTGCTAAGTTCGGCCGGGCCGAATCTTATATACCCTCCACCATGGATCGCATTTGTCAAGTTCTTTGGCACTGGCTCTTTATTAAATACTGAGTGCCAATGATACTCGAGATGACAAGGCGAGTTACTGGCGCCTTCAAATAACCTATGGCCAACATCAACGTCAGTTTCCAGGTTAGGGGCGGCTGGCGGCGAGCGTCGGATCTTGGAGCAAGCGGCTTGCCACAACGAGGGTTACGTGTGCAACCCCTCAAAACCCATGCTGTTGGGGCGCTGGGCCGCCCTCGGAAAACTGATAACTACTATGAGAAACAAAGGAATAGTAAAAACGGACCCCCCAAACGTTAACGACCAACGCAAACGAAAAAAGGACCATGATTTGCGGATCTGCACCTGGAATGTCCGCACTCTTTATAGAGAAGATGCAGTATACGCGCTGGCGGATGTATTAGAGAAGTATAAGGCAAATATTACCGCCTTACAGGAAGTGCGATGGACTGGGAATGGCGTCACTACAACAGTAAACGGTGACGAACTATACTATAGCTACCATAACACGAGGCATGAATTAGGCTGTGGATTTGTGGTTAGTCGGAGACTGAAACACCTTGTCTCCAGCTTTACTCCGGTGGATGAGAGGCTAGCCACAATCCGCATAAAAGCCAAATTCTTTAACATCAGCCTTATTTGTGCCCATGCACCGACGGAAGGCAAAGACGAGCAGACCAAGGATATTTTCTACGAGCGCCTAGAGAGAGAATATGACCGCTGCCCCGCCCATGATATTAAAATCTTTCTGGGAGACTTTAATGCAAAAATAGGAAAGGAATGCATTTTTGGTCCAACAGTCGGAAAGTTAAGCCTCCACGAGATAACGTCCAGTAATGGGTTGAGGCTGATAGATTTCGCCGCGGCAGAAAACATGGTAATTAGTAGCACCAGATTTCAACATAATAATACTCTCAAAGCCACATGGCTGTCACCCGATCAAAACACGAGAAACCAAATTGATCACGTTGTGATAGATGGAAGGCATTCATCCAGCGTGATAGATGTACGATCGATCCGTGGAGCGAATATAGATTACGATCATTACCTTGTTGATGCAAAGGTTCGCACCCGTTTGAACATGGCAAGGAAAGAACGATCTGACACTGCACGGAAGCTGGACATTGAAAAGCTGCAAACACAACAAATGGCAGCGGCATACTCCACTCGACTGACCCAACTGCTTGATGAAAGCACTCCTTGTTCCGATGATATAATGGCGCAGTGGCAAACTATTCCCCACTCCATGGAAAATGCCGCGAAATCCGTACATGGGTACCGCAGGCCTCCACCAAGAAACCCATGCTGCGACCAAGAGTGTCGAGATGCTACTGAAGCCAAGAATGCGCCATATAGAGCAACGCGCCAGATGAAGGAGAGGTATCGGGAGAAAAGGGGATAGGAGAAACGTCTATTCCGCAGAAAAAAAAAGCAAATTGAGAGACGTGAGTGTGAGCGAGTTGAGATGTACAGGAGTCAGAATGAAGTCCGGAAATTCTACCAAAGAATAAAACATCAAACCGATGGGCACATCCACAGGCACATCCTCCTGCAGAGACACAGAAGGAATTCTGGTAACTTACACAGATAAAATGCTGAGGATATGGAAAGAACATTTTACCCAACTGCTAGTGTCCGATGTTGGCGGCGAAGAGGATACCGCCGAACCAATCAATGATGATGGTATGGAATGTTTACCTCCTAGTCAGAATGTGGTCCAAGTAGCAGTGACCCGACTAAAGAACAACAAGGCAGCAGGTGCCGACGGGTTACCCGCTGAACTATTTAAAACCGGAGGCGACACGCTGATAAGGCGTATGCATCAGCTTATCTGCGCAATCTGGCTAGAAGAAGGCATACCCCATGATTGGAACCTCAGCATATTATGTCCCGTACATAAGAAAGGAGGTAAGACGAATGTTCCAACTACAGAGGAATAAGTATCCTCCCCATCGCATACGAGATACTCTCGAGCGTACTGTATGAAAGACTAAAACCTACAGTAAATGAGATAATTGGGCTCTATCAATGCGGCTTTAGACCTGGTAAATCCACCCTGGACCAGATATTCACACTGCGCCAAATCCTGGAAAAGACCCGAGAAGGTCAAATCAACACCTACCATCTCTTTGTTGACTACAAAGCCGCCTTCGATACTCCTTTACGTTCAAAAGTGTTTCAAACCATGTCTGAGTTTGGTATCTCTGCAAAATTAATAAGACTCTGCAGGATGACACTTGCTGATACGCGTTCCTCAGTAAAAATAGGAGAATAATGGAGAAAGTTGGGAACCACAACTTTGAGACAGTTAGTAATTTTATCTACCTCGGCACCGCCGTAACCGAAACGAATGACACCAGTTTTGAGATTAAGCGAATAATACTGGCATACAGATGCTACTTTGGACTAAGTAAGCAGTTTAGAAACAAGGCCACCTCTCGACAGACGAAGATTACACTATACAAGACACTGATACTACCCGTGCTGTTATACGGTTCTGAAGCATGGGTACTTGTGAAAGTAGATGAGGCAGTGCTTGGAGTATTTGAGAGAAAGATTCTTCGTAAAATATATGGACCAGTTTGCGTTAACGGAGTATATAGGCGACGTATGAACCACGAGCTGTATGAGCTGTATGACGTCGATAACATAGTTACACGCATCAAAATACAACGGCTGCGTTGGCTAGGTCATGTTGTCAGAATGGATGAAGAAGCTCCAACAAAGAAGTCTTTTGAAGGAAAACACAATGGTACAATGGGAAGACCAAAAGCCTGATGGAAAGATCAAGGTGTGGGAGACACCTCGAAATTTGGTGTCAGAGATATTAAAATGAGCGCAGAAGATCGAGGCGCTTGGAACGCTATTCTACGTTCGGCTAGTGGAACAAATATCCTGTCATAGCCAATTAAACGAAACGAGATCGTACTTGTAGTAAGAATGTAAAATAAAACAGTTAGTACAACATTTTAGCCAAATCGGATAAGAGTTGTGCGCTCTAGAGGCTCACGAAGTCAAGATCCGATATCTGTTTATATGGCAGCTATACCATATCATGGACCGATTTGGCCTATTTAAAATTCCAACCGACGCGCACCAATAAATAGTAATTTTGCAAAATTTCAAACAACTAGTTTATTCTTTAGTCGTTTCGTTTGTAACACATGGAAATATTGACCTAAGATCCAACAAAGTACATTTATTCTTTATCGTCTTGACATATTTAGCCGATCTGTCCGTCCGTCCGTCTTTCGAAAGCATGCAAACTTTCGAAGTAGTAAAGCTAGGCACTTGAAATTTTGCACAAATACTTCCTATCAGTGTAGGTCTGTTGGGATTGCAAATGGACCATATCGGTTCATGTTTTGATATAGCTTTCATATAAACCTATCTTGGATCGTGACTTTTTGAAATTTTGTATGAGATGTTTTGTTACGACCTCAAATAGACGTGTCAAATATGGTCTGAAACGGTTCACAACTTGATGTAGCTGCGATATAAACCGATCTCGGACCTTGTTTTCCTGAGCACAATTATTATCCGATTTGGCTTAATTTTTGATGAATTCTTTTGTTCTGACTTCCAACAACTATGCCAAGTATGGTCCAAATCGGTTCATAACCTGATACAGCTCCTATATAAAATGTTCTCCCGATTATACTTCTCGTGCCTATAGGGGGTGCAATTTTATCCGATTTGGCTGACATTTTTTACAACGACTTCTCCTAGGACCTATCAACGTGCTTGCCAAATATGGTCTGAATCGGTCAATAAACAGATTTAGCTTCCATATAAACCGATCTTCCGATTTTGCCTCTTGAGCCCCTATAGGGCGCAATTATTTTCTGATGGCCCACCATAGTTTTCCACTCTATCTCTTCGTGTGTACGGATGCCGAAGGCTTACAGATGTTGGGCACCATGTCAACGGGCCATAGGCTCGAAATGGGGCCTGAATCCGAGGATAGTCCACTGGCTCTACAGGAGCATGATTAGACCGATACTTACTTACGCCTCAGTAGTTTGGTGGACTGCTGTGGAGAAAAAGTGCAACATAAGGACCATACAACAAGTTCAGAGAACATGTTGTCTTAGCATAGGCGGAGCAATGAGGACCACGCCCACTAGGGCACTGGGCACTATTCTAGATATCCTACCCATAGATATGCAGGATAAATGTGAGGCAGCGACTGCGGCTATGAGACTTAAGGCGATATGAGAATAAATTGGGGATGAGAGCAGCTCATACCATTGCGGTATAATCGAGGCATCGAGACGACACTTGGGGTCGAGTGCGAGGCACTGTTGCCAGCGGCACAGTCTTGTACTGACAGAACTCTAGTATTGCCGTCATCATGTTACACGGAATGGATCAAAGCTAGAGGACAAAGTGGGCTTGGGGGTCTACATTGACCATAATACGGTCCTGCAGTTGGAGATCCGGGCGAGCACGTAATGCGTGAGGTGGTGTGGTACTAACAAGAGAATGTCGAGTGCAAACATCTTTACGCACAGTAAAATTGCCACCAGGACGGTAAGGTCACGAACAGTCTTGCAATGTAAGACGAGATTAACGCCTCCTTTGAGGATGCAAAATCCGCATTGTTTGGGTGCCGTGCCAAAATGGAGTACGGGGGAATGAAAGGGCACACAATTTGGCAGTGAAGGTCAGAGAACTGCCGTCAAAAAACTTGCTTAACCCGAAACTTTTTGGGTTGACGCAGTCCGATTTAAGAGCGTGGGCGACAAACGCATGTAACACCATGGAACAGCGAAACAGTCGGTAGGACGAAAATCCTATGGGGTGATCCGGATTGTGAAAGTACGGGGCTATTACTGAAAGGAATTAAGAAGGAGGTCAGAATAGTTTTTGCTGTCATAACAGGATGCATAGGACCACGAGCTCACTTATGCCAAATCGGCGCGGCATTGATAGCAGGTGGGGAAGATGATGAGACGTTGGAGTATTTTCTATGTGATTGCCGACTTTCGCGACAAACTGACACCGGTACTTAGATGGGGATAGGATACCAGACATGAACCAACTTAGGGGAGTGGTACGGAAAACAAATTAGGATTTTGTAAGTAGCACGGAATTCCAAACTTAAAATTTTCTTTTTCGAGGTTACTTTTTAGTTTTTAGAGCGCACAACAAGCCGATTACTGGCTAAGATGTATGTCCATAGTGACATGGGGCAGAATAATACCTACTCCCTCTTTTCAACCTAACCTACCTATCTCTTCGTATGACTGTGAAGTTCGGAGTTGCTGTTTAACGTTGTCTCTTGGATAGCAGCAATCGTGACGCTGTGTTTGCGAATGAAAACCGTTTTCTTATTTTGGAGGTCGTTAGAGTTGAATTCCATTAATTTAATGTCATCCTGTGTGGGCACCTTGATATGTGGTGTAAACTTAACACGGCGCACAGTTTTGCCTCCTCATACATTCGTTGGACAAAAATTGAGTTAAAGTAGAGATCTCAAATTTTGCACAAATGTATAGTGGAATACAGAGAAAAGTGAAGTATGGTCCAAATCGGTCTATGTCCTGATATAGCTCCCATATAAACCGATCTCCAGATTTGACTTCTTGAGCTTCGGGAGGCCGTAATTGATAACCGATTTGGCAGAAATTAGGCATGATGACCTTTGTTGCCGTACGCAACAACTACCACTAGTATGACCCAAATCGGTCAATAACCTGATATAACTCGCATATAAACCAATCTAACAATGTTTGGTATGTTCGGAAAATAATCTGATATTGCTCCCATATAAACCAATCTATTGATTTTAGTTTTTAAGCATATAGCAGGCGTTTACTTTGACTTAAGACTTTATCCCACATAGTTTTGGAACGCTCACAGCCCCCTCTTTGTGACCATCTATCATTCGTTGCCCTTCGGGCCTGATCCTGAAAACTTAGCTTACATGTCGCTAGAGGCATAGCCAAAGATTCCACTTTTGCTGGAATGTGTGTGGTAGTTCTTGGTCTCACAAGCCCGGCATCCAGAACAGTCGAATATTGAACTGTTAAGCCATCTCGTTGAGAGATCTGCGACAGACCAGGGCGGTTTTTGTGTTCAGAAATAAGTTGCCTTCAGGGATTTAATAGCTGTCTGAGAATATATTTATGCCAATCGTCGTTATGGCATTATATATTAGCCATTCCACTACTTCCTTAAATGCAAGGATCTCCGCTTGATACGGACTGCAGTGGTCGGGTAGCATTTTCGATATGACCAATTCTAAATCTTTAGCCCGCGTGGTCGCCTAGTTTGGAATTATCCGTATAGAAGTGTATATAACTTCTATTACCAGGAATATCGTAGTGACAATCGGTTCTATCAGGAATAGTGGTACAGTACTTTTTATGAAAAAGCGGTCAGGCGGTGTGTAATCCATGTATGAACATCTGACATTGTATCAAGGATAACACAGTGTCCGTAGCCGCCACATGACCAAAGAGAAAGCGCCACATGACCAAAGAGAAAGCTCACGGCAGTGGTCGCAGCAATTTGTCTACCACAATGTCCAAAGGCACTAGTTGTAGCATTAAATTCAGTTCATCAGATGGTATCGTTCTCAATGAGGGTGTGATGCACAAACAAGTCATCCTTTGGATCCGGTTAAGTATTGAGCAGTAAGCGGACTTCGTCTCACACTGAAGCGTCGTCCACCAGACCACGACACCATATAGCATTATAGGTCTGCAAACTGCAGTATATACCCAATGAATGACTTGCGGTCTAAACCCCCAAATTTTGCCAATAGCTTTCGTGCAGGTGTATATGGCAAGAGTTGCCTTTCTTGGTCTTTCCAGAATATTGGATTTGAAGTTCAATTTCCTGTCCAGCAAAACACCCAGATATTTTGCGCTATCTGCAAATGGAACCGTCTCTGCTCACAAGAAGACCGGTGCCACTGTAGGCAACTTGTATCTCCTGCTAAAACGAAATACTTTGGTCTTGCACGGATTTACACCTATACCTCTTTCGGTAGCCCACTTCACTGCTGCACGTAGTGCATGGCGAGTGCCACGTCATCGGCATATGCGACCACTTTTACACCTTTTTTTTCCGGAGATTATAATATATTGTTAATGGCTATATTTTAAAGTAGAGGAGACTGTACACCTCATTGAGGAGTTCCTTTGCTAACCCATCTTTTTAGATCCACAGATCCCAAGCCTGCCGAAGTGCATTTTTTAGTAAGTAAGTTATTAATAAACTTTCTTACGGTAGAGTTGATGCCTAGAAGCTCCAACTCCTTCATGATTGACGTTGGTTTTACATTATTGAAAGCACTTTCAATGTCCAGAAATGCTACCATTGTATACTCCTTGACAGCGAGAGAACCCTCTATGTAGCAGATTAGGTCGTGGAGGGCTGTTTCAGTGGATTTGCCTTTACTACAATATATACATGCTGCTGCCTAGAAGGCGATCTACAGGGATCAACCTCTCAAGAGTCTTCAGCATAAAGCATGACAGACTAATAGGACGAAAATCTTTCGCCTTCGTGTGGAAAAGTTTTTTCTGCTTTTGTAATGAAAATGACTTTTGTGTCCCTCCATCCCACAGATACATATGACATGCTGATACAATCAGAGTATATCGCTCTTAGCCAAGGAACCAGTTTAACAGACACAGCTTGTAATTTAATCGGTGATATTTTACCTGGCAACTTGAAGAAGTCGGAATTTCTTATCGACTAAAGGATTTGCGACTCAGACACAATTTCCCCTATAACCTCCGACGAATACATACCAGTGACAACCTCCTCTGGCTCCATTTTGTCCGTTGGAGAATTTCCTCCTCCATCCCACAGATACATATGACATGCTGATACAATCAGAGTATATCGCTCTTAGCCCAGGAACCAGTTTAACAGACACAGCTTGTAATTTAATCGGTGATATTTCAACTGGCAACTTGAAGAAGTCGGAATTTCTTATCGACCAAAGGATTTGCGGCTCAGACACAATTTCCCCTATAATCTCCGACAAATACATACCAGTGATTACCTCCTCTGGCTCCACTTTGTCCATTGAAGAATTTTCCTGGAAATGTGTATCAACGAGTAGTTCTAGTGTTTCCTCACTAGACATTGTCCATACATTCTCTTACTGAATAGGTCTCGAGGCTTCAGATGTATCGTCCACGGAGCTTTATAATTCTACCCAGGATTTGTTCCGAGCCTTTCACAGTTCACCCTTATATTTCCTTAGCTCAGCCTTATAGTCCTTCCTTATTTCAATTTCAAGCGGCTAGCTTTGCGCTCTCGACCGCTTTCGTGATTTCGACAGATGTACGGATGGACGGACGGACATGGCTAGAAAGACTTAGAATATCGGGACGATTCAGAATTTATATACTCTATGGGGTCACATATCAATATTTCGAGGTGTTACAAACGTAATGACTAGAATGGTATACCCCCTCCTTTGGTGGTGCTTATAAAAAGTTATGCAATATCATTCGGTATTTAATCAACAGCCTAACTTCTCTAATATGCATATTCATTATAACCGCATGGGGTACAATGTATATTAGACTATCCCACGCAATAAAGATTGTAACAGGACCGGTAATCTGTGCCACTACTGTGGTTGTGATGCAGTGTATGGTTTGACTCACATGTTTTTGTTTATTTGGTTTAGCCATGTCAGTTTGTTCGCGTATCCTTTTTGTTGAAGGATGGAGATCGCAATTTCTTGCGGTACAGGTTTCTAGTCCTATTAAAATCAGTTTCAATTTCTTTCAGTACAGCTTTCTAAGGAAAGAGATGGTTGGTTAAGGAAAACTTTTTGTGTCAAATGCAAGAGAATTTTCTCTGTTGCTATATATGCTCTCTTTAGCTAAGAGAATTGTTTTTCCTTAAGAGTAATCACTTGTACTAAATGAAAATTTGGAAGAGAAAAATAGAGCGTAAAATAGAGAGGCATAGAGAGAGTTGACGAAAACCCAATTCAGCAAAACTCTGTGAGTATCCATGAATAGGTAAGGGTAAGCCAACAGCCTTTGCAATCAAAGCAGTTTAGTTGTGCCCTGGCAGCCAAAGTGTTTGCCCAGAAATATTTGCGTATGTTGGAGCTTCTGCATTACGGCCAAGGACCTCATTTACGTATCCTTGTTATTTTTTTATTTTTGAAGATGAAAAAGTATAGAAAAATTCTCGAATTCTTAATATGGGACATTTGCACTTTAAGTTCTTTAATTTGAGGAATTTATATTTTTTTAACCCCCAAAAAAAGGATTTCGTTTCATGTCTAATTTGTGTTGTGCGTGTATTTGTGTGATTTGAGGGTTTCACAAGAATTTGAAAATAATTTTGTTTTGTTAGTTAAGAGTGAATAATGAAGGCATAGTTGAGGGATTTTTCTGGTCATTTTTCTTTTTTTAGGGTTGGTTTTCTTTCTTAGTTTTGCGAATGTATGGAACGGAGACGATTTGTTTTTGTTTAATTTCGGAGTTGAAATATTTGTTTTTGCGGTTTTTGCTAAATTATTATTGAAATAAAAGCAAAAAGTGAAATTCTCTTGTTATGTGCCTGATGTAGCCTTGAGCATTAGGGAGGGGAGGATATAAGAAAACTTCACCTGCAAAGACTGTTTGTAAAGATAAAGACAAAAGCAAGTGAAATTGAATTGAAGACTAAGAAAATTAAGTTTTTTCCTTTTTTGGGATATAGCTACCAAAAAAGGAAAAAACTTATTTTTCTTAGTCTTTTTCTTTTCTTAAAAAGGACTTTAATAGAAAATACACGACAATAGCCTCCAAACATTTCGGCCACCTAACAACATTTCAAAATTTCCTCAGAGTTTTGGATACATATTTCTCATTTTTAAGGGGCTCACATACATTTGTACACCCACACTCCTATATACCTTCTTCGTATATGGCTTAGCAGGAATTCAAGGATTCTTGGAAGATTTTTTTGATTCATTCATACATGTTTGTGAATATAAAATACATAGAATTTTTTGTTTGTGTTATTTTTGTCTTGCCCCAAGTATTGATACAATGTCTTAGGCTTAGAGCAGTTTTGCTGCGATTGATAATTCAATTTGAGTAGTTGTTCCTTTTCTTTTGATTTTAAAGTTGATTTATAAAAAGTGTAAAAATTTTTCATTTACATGGTTTTCTAATGGAGGGTATGTGTGATAAAAGAAAACGTGGAGTGTAAATAATGACAGAGATTGCCTTAAGGCATATCTTTGGAATCTGAAATTGATTGAGATGTGGATGTTAAGAAAAGCTCAAACAATTGGTATCTTTGAGAAAAAAACAAACGTTATTGATGTTCACTTTGGAAAACTTCTTTACAGGTTATGCTTAAAGTAATGCAAAAGTTACACTTTTCTAACCAAAGTTAAAGCAAGTATGACGTGCTAAGTTCGGACGGGCCAAATCTTGGGTACCAATCACCGTGGATTCTGCTAAACATTAACTCAAATAAACTTAGTTGAAGGGCATAATTTTACTCTACGTTCCTAATTCCAACCAAACCAGGGACAAATTTAAGCTTCTTCTGGCAGTAGAAGGCTAATCAGGTGAAGGGTTTATATGGGAGATACATCCGATTATCCCAGCCCACGGTATAACGATGAGCACCACACAGGCTGGAGTTTTGAGCTCCGACTTGTGTGATGTTCATCGTTATCACTTTAAGCTTTGCTAAAAGCTACCGGGCGAGTCCACAGGCCGCAGATAGTGGAAAACTTCGTTTTTTGCGGAGTAGTGTCAAATGCGGCCGCGGGCAGTCAGCGACATCGAGTCTCAGTGAGGAGAGTCTCAGTGGCTCTTGTCTAAATAACGAGTGCCAATAATATTCGAGATGACTGGGCGTGTTATTGGCGCCTTCAAATAACCAATGGCCAACATCAGCGTCTGTTCCCAAGTTGAAGTTCTGCCGGGCCGAATCTTATATATCCTCCACCATGGATCGCATTTGTCGAGTTCTTTTCCCGGCATCTCTTCTTAGGCAAAAAAGGATATAAGAAAAGAGTTGCTCTGCTATTAAAACGATATCAAGATATGGTCCGGTTCGGACCACAATTAAATTATATGTTGGAGACCTGTGTAAAATTTCAGCCAATTCGTATAAGAATTGCGCCCATTGGCGCTCACGAAGTAAAATACAGAGAACGATTTATATGGGATCTGAATCGGGCTATAGACCGATTCAGACCATAATAAACACGTTTGTTGATGGTCATGAGAGGATCCGTCGTACAAAATTTCAGGCATATCGGATAATAATTGCGACCTCTAGGGGTCAAGAAGTCAATATCCCAGATCGGTTTATATGACAGCTATATCAGGTTATGAACCGATTTGAACCTTATTTGAGACAGTTGTTGAAAGTAAAAATAAAATACGCCATGCAAAATTTCAGCCAAATCGGATAGGAATTGGGCCCTCTAGAAGCTCAAGAAGTAAAATCCCCAGATCTGTTTATATGACAGCTATATCAGGTTATGGACCGATTTCAACCAAACTTGGCACAGTTTTTAACGAAATACCTCGTGTAAAAATTCATTCAAATCGGATAAGAATTGTGCCCTCTAGAGGCTCAAGAAGTCAAGACCCAAGATCGGTTTATATGGCAGCTATATCAGGTTATGGACCGATTTTAACCATACTTGGCATAGTTGTTGGGTATCATAACAAAACACGTCGTGCAAAATTCCATTCCATTCGGATAAGAATTGCGCCCTCTAGAGGCTCAAGAAGTCAAGACCCAAGATCAATTAATATGGCAGCTATATCAAAACATGGACCGATATGGCCCATTGACAATACCAACTGACCTACACTAATAAGAAGAATATGTGCAAAATTTCAAGCGGCTAGCTTTACTCCTTCGGAAGTAAGCGCGCTTTCGACACACAGACGGACGGACGGACGGACAGACGGACGGACATGGCTAGATCGACATAAAATGTCACGACGATCAAGAATATATATACTTTATGGGATCTCAGACGAATATTTCGAGTAGTTACAAACAGAATGACGAAATTAGTATACCCCCCATCTTATGGTGGAGGGTATAAAAATAAAAGTGGACCGATCGGGACAGTATGGGATTTAAATGAAAATCATTTAAGAGTGGAGTACGAATTTCATAATAAAACTAGGGTCCAAGCACCTGGGGGCCGCCCCAGCCCCAAAACCGCTTAAAATAGGTTTATTTGACGATAATGACAATATAGGACAATATGGTGAAATGTATTAGGGAATAGATTACGAATATGGTCAGGAAGTTGGAATAGGCTTTATAATTTATTGATGACGGAAGGGGGCGGACCCTCCACCGTTACCCCAAAAACACCACCCAAAATCAAAAGTGGACCGATTTGGACAATATGGGTGTCAAATGAAAAGTTTGCGGGAGTGGAAAACGAATCTGGCATACAAATTCATGTCGAAGTATAAGGGGTCACCCCATCCCCACAAAAACGCACAAAATGGGCACATTAGCCAATCACGGATATATGGGTCTGTTTCTTCCGTATAGACTGAAAAACGGCAGAACCGATTTACTCAAAATTTTCGGATATTGTGTATGTTGGTCTGGCATATAATTTGGCTATATAATTTGTCGGTATCGGAAGGGGGAAGGACCCCCTCCGATGGGCACAATGAGGGCATCAAATGAAAGGTATTGGACACCAGAACACGAGTATGGTATTAAAATTTTGGTTCAAGTACCAGGCAACATTAAGAGGGGATAAACACCGCATTGTTCGATGTTCTCGCTGGGATTCGAACGCGTTCAGCGACATTAGCTACAATGGCACGAATTCAATATCCTCATTCAGGGCGACGTGTCCCCACCCTGAGAAGATATTAGGCAGTTAAAGAAGGCGCAGGGGAGCCGGCCTGATTCGGCTAGTTTTTATATAATAGAAGAAAATAGCTGGACAGGGCCCCCTCCGCTGCGCCTTCCTTCACTATCTTATTTAATCTGAGCCCTATACGGTCACGTCAGGAAAAAGGTACTGTTTGGGGGTGCTGATACGGCCTTTCAGATATTTTGCGCCAATGTAGATATTATATTGTTGCTCAACTCGCAAATTTCTTTCATTTGAGCCTTATATTGCTATGGTCGGTAAATGTGTCCGGTATGATAGAGTTTTCGGGGGTGAGGCGGATCCCCATATATCAGAATCGTGCTTTGGTCTCAAAGACCTTTCATTTGAGTCCCATATTGTCATTATTGGTTTATATTTTATTTGGCTGGTGGCTTTGGAGGAGAGGCGGCCCGAAAGTGGATATTAGATTCATACTCCTCTCCCAAAAACCACATTGGAGCTGCATATTGCTTTAGTCGGTATATATGTGTGGTTTAGGGGAAGTTTATGAGCTGAGGCGTCCCTTAAACACTTGGCCATGCTACAGATACAGATTTGAGCCTCTTTTTGGCATAATCCACATATATGTCCAGTTTGAGGGTGGGCGGCCACCCACATATTTAGCCCTGAAAAAATATCAGCATCGTGCTCTACTATCAAATTTCTTAAATTTGAGCCCAATTTGCCATTGGTTTAGGGGGGTTTTAAGGGGTGACAGGATCCCCAAACATTTGGCCTCAAAATTGGATATCAAATTCGTTTTCTATTACCAATTTATACTATTACTAGTTGACCCGGGCCCGCTCCGCTGCGCCTTCTTTTACTTTATATCGAAACAAAAGTTTCCTTGGAATATTTATTTTCGACAATTAAAAATCTTTTAGTGAAATACCATGCTACGAAAATAGTATATCGCTTGACTAAAAGTTTAACAATATAAGTGCATTTATGTGAATCCCATATGATCTTTATTGGTCTACGAATTTAAGTTTGGATGTAAGGTGTACTCCATTCTTAAAATACTTTATTTCAGCCCGAAATTCTCATGATGTCTGATTTAGTGGTGTTTTCGGGGGAGAGGTGGTCCCCCAGATACTTGGCCCTGAAAAAATATCAGCACCGTGCTGTTTTCTCAAATACCATTTATTTAAACCCCATATTGCCATTGGCCTAAGAGGAGTTTACAGGATGAGGCGTCCCCCAAACACATGGCCCCGAACTAGGTTATCACATTTGTTATCTAATATCAAATACCTTTCATTTGAGCAACTTATTGGCATGGTCGAAAAATTGGTACCCTTTTGGGGGTGTTTTGGGAAAGGGGTGATGCCCTAAATACATGGTCTTACATTTGGATATCAAATACGTATTCTACTCCCAAATACCTTTATTTAAGCCCCATATTGCGATGATCACCAAAAAAAATGTGGGGTATTTTAGGAAAGGGGTGGACCCCCAGAAAATTGGTCCCGAAAATGGGTATCAATTCTTGCTCTACCCCCAATACCTTTCATTTAAGCCCCACATTGTCATGATCGGTAAATATGCCCAATTTAGGGATGTTTTGGGGAGTAGGTGGTCCCCCGAATTCTTAGCCCTGAAAATATATCAGCAACGTGCTCTATTCTCATATATCATTTATTCGAACCCCATATTGTCATTGGCCTCAAAATTTGATATCTAATTCGTTTTCTAATCTCATTTAAACTCCTTATTGCAAAAGTCAGCAAATATGTCCGGTTTGAGGTATTGGCCCTAAAAACTATGAATATTTAGTTTCACTCTCTTGAAGACCCAAATTGTCTTGCTGAGCAAATACGTCCTATTTGGGGCTTGTTATGGTAGTGGGACGTCCGCTAGACAGTTGGCCCCTAATGTTGATATCAGATACGTGGTCTACTCTCAAATACCTTTAATTTGAGCCCCATATTTCCATAGTCGGCAAAGATGACCGGCTTGGGGGGTGTTTTGGGGGATGGGCGGCCTCTCAGTCAGTTGGCCTTGAAAATATATATCGGATTCGTGTTCCACTTTAAAAACCCTCTTATTTGAGCCTCATATTGTAATAGTCAGCAAATACTTACTATATGCGTGGTGTTTTGGGGGTGGGGTGGTCCCATAAACACTTTTCCTGAATATTGAGATCAGATTTGTGCTTTACTCCAAAATGTATGCTTTACTCCATTTGAGCCCCATGTGGCTATGGTCGGTAAATATGTCAGATTTAAGGGTGTTTTGGGAGTTGGGGTGGTCCCCCTACACTTGGTTCGACAAATGGATATCAGATAAGTTTTCTTATCCAAAATACCTTTCATTTGAGTCCCATATTGTCGTGATTGGTCTAAATATATGTTTTGTAGGTTTTAAGGGTGGGGCGGCCCCCCTAGGTACCCCATCCGCAATTTGGATACCAAATTTTTATTTTTTATGAGAGCACACAAAATTGCTCTTAAATCGCACCACCCATCTCTGATATCTGGCGTTTATGAAATTAGGGAAAATTAGGGCAAAATTTCAGCCAAATCGGATGGGAATTGGGCCCTCTAGAAGCTCAAGAAGTCAAATCCCCAGATCTGTTTATATGACAGCTATATCAGGTTATGGACTGATTTGAACCATACTTGGCACAGTTGTTGGATATCTAACGAAATACTTCGTGCAAATATTCATTCAAATCGGATAAGAATTGTGCCCTCTAGAGGCTCAAGAAGTCAAGACCCAAGATCGGTCTATATGGCAGCTATATCAGGTTAAGCACCGATTTAAATCATACTTGGCACAGTTGTCGGGTATCATAACAAAACACGTCGTGCGAAATTCCATTCCAATCGGATAAGAATTGCGCCCTCGAGAGGCTCAAGAAGTCAAGACACAAGATCGGTTTATATGGCAGCTATATCAGGTTATGGACCGATTTGAATCATTCTTGGCTCAGTTGTTGGATATAATAACAAAACACGTCGTGCAAAATTTCATTTCAATCGGATAAGAATTGCGCACTCTAGAGACTCAAGAAGTCAAGACCCAAGATCGGTTTATATGGCAGCTATATCAGGTTATAGACCGATTTGAACCATACTTGGCACAGTTGTTGGGTATCATAAAAAAACACGTCGTGCAAAATTTCATTTCAATCGGATAAGAATTGCGCACTCTAGAGACTCAAGAAGTCAAGACCCAAGATCGGTTTATATGGCAGCTATATCAGGTTATGAACCGATTTGAACCATACTTGGCACATTTGTTGGGTATCATAACAAAACACGTCGTGCAAAATTTCATTCCAATCGTATAAGAATTGCGCACTCTAGAAGCTCAAGAATTCAAGACCCAAGATCGGTTTATATGGCAGCTATATCAAAACATGGACCGATATGGGCCATTTACAATACCAACCGACCTACACTAATAAGAAGTATTTGTGCAAAATTTCAAGCGGCTAGCTTTACTCCTTCGGAAGTTAGCGTGCTTTCGACAGACAGACGGACGGACGGACGGACAGACGGACGGACAGACGGACGGACAGACGGACGGACAGACGGACGGACAGACGGACGGACAGACGGACGGACAGACGGACGGACAGACGGACGGACAGACGGACGGACATGGCTAGATCGACATAAAATGTCACGACGATCAAGAATATATATACTTTATGGGGTCTCAGACGAATATTTCGAGTAGTTACAAACAGAATGACGAAATTAGTATACCCCCCATCTTATGGTGGAGGGTATAACAATTAAAGAGGCATTAAGTTCGGCCGGACCGAACTTTGGATACCTACCACCTCGGGTATATATGTAAACCTCTTTCGTCATAATCCGGTGAAAAATATAGCTTTATCGAAATACTAGTTGGACAGGGCCCGCTCCGCTGCGCCTTCTTTTACCTTCAAAATGTACCCACCACCATACGATGGGGGTATACTAATCTAGTCATTCCGTTTGTAACACCTCGAAATACTGCGACCCCATAAAGTATATATATTCTGGATCGTCTCGTCATTCTGAGTCGATATAGCTATGTCCGTCCGTCGGTCATAATCACGATAGCAGTCGAACGCGTGAAGCTAACCGCTTGAAATTTTGAATAGATATTTCCTATTGATGTAAGTCATTGGGATTGCAAAAAGGTCATATTGGATCAAATTTGGATATAGCCCCTATATAAACTGATCCCCCCAATTTGACTTCTTGATCCCATACAAGCCTCAATTCTCATCCGATTTGGCTAAAATTTGGAACAAAGTATGATCCGAATCGGTTTGTAGACAGATATTACCCCATATAAACCGATACCCGGATTTATCTTCTTGAGCCCTTAATAGTCTCAATTTGCATATACTTTTGCTGAAATTTGGATCAAAGACTTGGGTTATGAATTCCAACAGGTAATGCCAGATAAAATCTGAATCGGTCTATAAACAGATATAGCCCCCATATAAACCGATACCCCCGATTTGACTTATTGAGCCCCTGGAAGCCTCAACTTTCATCCGATTTGGCTTAAATTTGGAACAAAGACTTGTGTTATGATTTCCAACATCCATGCCACGTATGATCTGAATCGGTCCATAAACAGACATATCCCCCATATAAACCGAACCCCGGATTTGATTTCTTCAGCCTTTAAAAGGCTCAATTTTCATCCGATTTGGCTGAAATTGGGGAGAAAGGCTTATGTTATGACTCTTAACATCCATAGCAAGTAAGATTAGAATCGGTTTATAAACAGATATAACTCCCATATAAACCGATCCTCGGATTTGACTTCTTCAGCTCTTAGAAGACTACATTTTTACTTGATGTGGCTGAATTTAGTCGAAAACCCTATCTTATGACTTACAACATCCATGCCAAGTTTTATCTGAATCGGTCGGTCATTATGGTGATATAGGGCATTAAGTAACGATATCCCGCTATGACTTCTTGAGACCAACATAATCCAAATGCAAACTCAGTTAATAAGTGTACATTTTCAGCGGAATCCATAGTGGTGGATGCATATGATTCGACCCGGCCGAACTTAACACGCTTTTACTTGTTTTATCTGAGATCTTTACTGGCACTGTCGGGAAATAAGTCCTGCTGGTACGGCCTTTCAATTCTCACAAATACCTTTCATTTTAGACTTATATTGCTACGGTCGGTAAATATGTCAATTTTTGGGGGTATTTTCGAGGGGCCAGGTGGACCTATCATCCGCCCATCAAAGTTTGGATGTTAGATCCTCTTCATTCTCTTGGTAATGGTGGTGGATTGGAAAAGCCAAACACTTTGCTCCGAAATTTGATATCAAATTCATACTCTTCTCCCTAAACCACATTTGAGGTAAACATTGCTATAGTCGGTATATATGTGTGGTTTAGAGGGAGATTAGAATTAAAGCATTCCTTATTTGAGCCCCTGTTTGCAATAGTCAACAAATATGTTCAGTTTGAGAGATATGTGGGGTGAGGCAGCCACCCACACGCTTAGCCCTGAAAAAAATATCACCATCGTGCTCTAATCTCAAATTTCTTTTATTTGAGCACCAATTGCCATTGGTTTAGGGAGAGTTTATGGGGTGAGATGACACAGAAGAATTTGCCTACTATCAAGTACCCATTATTTGAGCCCCTTATTGCCACAGTAGGCAAACATGGCTGGTTTGATGGGAATTTAGGGGGTGGATACTGAAATATTAACAGCATTGTGGTAGAACACGATTTTGTTCGAGTCCCATAATGTTTGAAGGTGGCGATCAATATATTCAGGGCTACGGGTCTGGTTCAGATCCATACTAATAAATTTGGTTTGTATTGGTTATTTACATTCATGATCATATTTACCACTTGGAATACAACATTTCTTAAGATCCACAGGTCTATCTGTGTCTATCCAATTTGAGCCAAAATATTTACTCTACTACCAAAGACATTTTATTGCTGTCCTATTCTATCCTGATCGGCCCTCGTATATTATTCTTAGTTCTTTATTATTGTCCTAAATTTCAGCAAAATCAGATAATAAATATAGTTTTTATGAGCCTAAGACCCTAAATCGGCGGATCGGTCTATATGGTGGCTATATCAAGATATAGTCCGATATAGCCCATCTTCGAACTCAATCTGCTTATGGACAAAAAAGGAATCTGTGCAAAGTTTCAGCTCAATATCTCTATTTTTAAATACTGTAGCGTGACATCAACAGACAGACGAACGGACATGGTAAGATCGTCTTAGATTTTTCCCCTGATCAAGAATATATATACTTTATAGGGTGGGAAACAGATATTTTGATCTGTTGCAAACGGAATGACAAAATGAATATTTCCCCATTCTTCGGTGGTGTGTATAAAAATGTCGAAGCAGTCGGCGGTAAAAATTAAATTAAATCCAAATCCATTTTGTCTTTTTATACCCACCACCATGGGATGGTTGTAATGTGCTGTAGAAATTTTAGTGTCTGTGTTGAGGTGTAATTAACACAGCTTGTTTCCATCTGGGATTTCTCCCAAATGTACCTTACTTGGTAGCTCGGATTTCAGCGAAGCCCCTAAATCTAAAACCGCAGTCAAAAAGACAGATAATACCAAGAATGTTGTCATCGATTGGAACGTCACGCGCGTGCTCGGCTGACTAGCTAGTTCGGGAGATGTGGGCGGGGTACTTGTTCCCTCGAAATGACGAAGCATCACAAATAAAAAAAATATCACGCGCGCTTAAAGTGCCCTTAATGGTTTTAATACAATTTTTCATAATCACAATACATAAGAGTAAGATGGCATTACTCTTGGCCTCATAACCCTCCCATCCATGGTTTTTCTATGGCCTAAGAAATTAAGAAAAACCCCTTTAGCACTAACCCTACAGTCTGCTTGCGAAGTTCACATCAAAAATCTAAGTCCTCATATTCAAATTCCAAATATTTCACCTTTTATTATAACTCACATGTCTTATAATTAAATTCTAGCTTATATATTTATAGAGAAAAAAAAATGGCAATGGTAAAAAAAAGAGAGCTTTCTAGCTTTCGTCTTTCTCTACCGAACAACCAATAGCGGCCATAGAGAAAGAAGAAAGGACAAAAACAAAATCAACTAAAAATGTCTACCATGTATCAAAACGATCAGACTTACAGTTTTTATATACCGCCTGCTCCCACGTCAATGCTGCATGAAGGCCTCCGTGCTGGATTGATGATGATGAGCTAGAGGGGGGGGGTGAAGCTTAAATATGATCTATATGGTGTGTTGATACATGTTAGTATAATGACTGTTAGAAAAAAAATGAGTTTTACGTTAAATTTAGTTATAGATTCATATCGTAGTTTAAACTTAAAAAGGTCTTTAGAATTAATTTTAGTGCAATATTAATGGAATTCATGTGCAATATTTGAAACATTAGAAAAATTTTAATTTTTAGGCAAATTTTATAGGTAAGAACAATTTTTCCTGGTTGTCCATTTTATGGGTAGGCAAATTTTAGAAAAATTAGATGTTAATATAGGAAATTATGTAGGTTTAAGTTCATGTTAGGTTAATTTTAAGTAGGTTTTGTTAGCTAGGTTTAGAATTTTTATATTTTTATTAAAGTTGTTTCCCCTTGGGGTGTGGCTTATTAAAAATGGCTTCCTTTTTTTCTTTTCAAATGGCTTCCTTGTTACTTCAAACACGTGGACGGCAAAAACATGGCGTTAGGAATATTTAGGGGAGCTGGGTCCAACGAAGATTCAGGACAAATTAGACACTTGGAGGCAAAAATATGACGTCATATACTTTAGCGGTGTTCATAGAATGTTCTAGTTCCAGACAATCAGTTTGGTCTTAAAAATGATGAATTTTGGCTTCAAATATGGCTGCTTAAACAACGGCAATGGGAAAGAAATCCTGGCTCGACACTGAAATGCCGCCACGTCTTAGGTGGTTACTTAAAGTTTTCAGTCTCTCGGTCCCCGTGAGACTCACTTGGTACGTAGCCTCCTGTATTCGCTATCGAAACCGAGAGACTGAACGTAACAAATTTCACAAATAAATGGATTTATCCTAGAAAGTTAAAATTATATTAAGATTTGGTAAATTCTGCTATGACAGGCAGATGAATTACCTTTCTATGACGATTAACACCCAAAAAAATGTCACCACAGCTTCAGATGCGTTTTTATTCTTCCTCAAAAGATTTCACTGAAACCCTCAATGCAGATTGCACGGGTTCTATTTTATTTAAAATTACTGGTTTAACTCTTTCACTTTGTAATTTGTCAATACTCACACAAAAAAATTAATTGCCGGAGTAAACTTCACTTTAACGTGTTGAAGCCGAATTTAGAACAGAACAATTGACAGACTTTGAAGACAAAGCAAACCTTAACTCGAAGCAGACTCTGACCTTGGCATATGTACATAATGTACGACAATATGTATATTGGTGCACATATACGACATTACTTCCATTGGAATACATAATGTTTAATTGTTGTAAAATTCGGACCAATCAACTATTCAAAATCAATCGCAAAAATCTGTGTTGGCAAGTGACAACATGTAATGGAGATGAGTGCGTGACAACACAAGACGTGATTTACGTGAATCTGAATTAACTAAATTTTTTTTTTTGCTCGAGAGTATATGCAAAGAAACCTTTTGTATGAACGTAATAAAAATCATTCGTATGTAAATACGTAATGATCACGTTAAAACTCTATCATTACCATGTGCTCTTTAGTGTAAAAACACTTCGGGTGATCGCATGAGGGTGAGTGATGTTACACTCACGCGCTCATCTCCAATAACCATTCCATGCACACGCAACGAGAGCAACAAAAAAAAAAACAAAACTTGTACTTAGACTTCCAAGAGTCTGTACATATCTACGCATGTAAAAATGTATGTACGTAACATTGTAACAACGGTGTAATAGAAATTAGATCGGTGATGTTCTATGTAGGGAATCCAATTCAGACAAAAAAATAAATTAACAAAAATAAAAATACACCAAAAAGAAAAAAAATCAATTGTTACATGGTTGTATATTAATCTAGTCATTCCGTTTGTAACACCTCGAAATATTGATCTAGGACCCCATAAAGTACATATATTCTTGATTGTCTCGAATTTAAAATTCGAACTAGCCATGTCAGTCCGTTTGTCGAAATCACAATAGCGGTCGAACGCGTAGAGCTATCCGCTTGAAATTTTGCACAGATATTTTTTATTGACGTAGAACGTTGGGGATTGCCAATATCCCGATTTCACTTCTTGAGCCCTTACAAGCCTCAATTTTGTCCGATTTGGCTGAACGTAGAATAGCGTTCCAATCGCCTCGATATTCTGCGCTCATCCTAAAATCTCTGACACCAAGTTTCGAGGTGTCTCCCACTACTTGATCTTTCCATCAGGCTTTTGGTGTTCCCAGTTTGAGTGTATCACCGTGTTTGCCTTCAGAAGACTTCTTTGCTGGAGCTTCTTCTGACAACATGACCATTCATCCATTCTGACAACATGACCTAGCCAACGCAGCCGTTGTATTTTGATGCGTGTAACTATGCTGTTGTCTTTATACAGCTCATACAGCTCGTGGTTCATACATCGCCTATATTCTCCATTAACGCAAACTGATCCATATATTTTATATTTTCTTAAATACTCCAAGCATTGCCTCATCTATATATAACAACACGAATAGTATCAGTGGCCTTTTCTAAACTGCTTACTTAGAACAAAGTAGCATCTGTTTGCCAGTATTATTCTTCGCTTAATCTCAAAACCGGTGTCATTCGTTTCGGTTACGGCGGTGCCGAGGTAGATAAAGTTACAGACTATCTCAAAGTTGTGGATCCCAGTTTTCTCCATTTCCTTTATCTGCTCAGTTGTACAAGGCGCTATAGGAGTTGAAACCATCCATTTCGTCTTATCTCCATTTAATGACAGCCCTATTTTCACTGACTCTCTTTTGATTCTCATAAAGGCAGCAGTCATTATTTCGGGTGACCGATCTATGATGTCGATGTCGTCGTCTTAGGCGAGTAGCATGTGTTCTCTTGTGATTAGTGTGCCATATCTATTCATATCTGCAATGCGTACAATCTTCTTCAGCAGGATATTAAAAAGATAACGCGATAGGCTATCTCCTTTCTGAAACCTCGTTTGGTATTAAATGGTTCGAAGAGATTCTTTCCTACTCTTACTGAGGAACGCAGCAAGTGTCGCTTTATAGTCAACAAAGAGATGGTGGGTGATGATTGTCCTTCTCCAGTCTTTTCCAGGATTTGGCGGAGTGTGAATATATGGTCCTGGGTGGATTTACCAGATCTAAAGCCGCATTGGTAGGGCCCAATTATCTCATTGACTTTAGGTTTTAATCTTTCATACAGTACTCTCGAGAGCATCTTGTATGCGATGGGGAGGAGACTTATTCCTCTGTAGTTGGCACATTCGGTCTTGTCTCCTTTATTGTGTACGGGACATAGTATGCTGAGGTTTCAATCATAGGGCATGAGTTTTTCTAGCCAAATGGCGCAGATAAGCCTTCGGTCTTAAATAGTTCAGCGGGTAACCCGTCGGCTCCTGCTGTCTTATTCTTCTTTAGTCGGATCACTGCTACTTGGACCTCATTCTGACTAAGAGGTAAACGTTCTATACCATCATCATTGATTGGTTCTGCGGTATCCTTTTCGACGCCAACTTCGGACACTAGCAGTTGTGTAAAATGTTCTTTCCATATCCTCAGTATGCAAAATCGGGAGGTCGGTTTATATGGGATCTATATCAGGTTAATGACCGATTCAAACCGTATTTAACACAGTTGATGGAAGTCATAACAAAACACCACATGCAAAATTTGAGCCAAATCGGACAAAAAATTCGATTAGACCGACTCAGACCGTTCTTGACACAGTTGTTGGAAGTCATAACAGAACACCACAAGCAAAATTTGAGCCAAATCGGACAACAAGTGCGGCTTCCAAGGGCTCAAAAAGTAAAATCGGGAGATCTGGTTATATGGAAGCTATATCTAAATCTGAATCGATATGGCCCATTTGCAATCCCTAACGAGCTACATCAATACTTAGTATCTGTGCAAAATTTCAAGCTGCTAGCTTTACGCGTTCGACCTCTATCGTGATTTCGACAGACGGACGGACGTGCCTAGTTCGACTCAGAATGTCGAGACGATCAAGGATATATTTACTTTAAGGGCTCTTTGACAAATATTTCGAAGTGTTACAAACGAAATGACCAGATTAGTATACCCCCATCCCATGGTGGTGTGTATAATAAGGATATCGAGGGCCTATAACCACTCCCTGACTCAAATTTCAGCGAAATCGGACGATTAGTGCGGCTTTTATGGGCCTAAAAACTTAAATCGAGACATCGGTCTATATGGCAGATGTACCGAATCTGAACCGATCTGAATCTGACCCGATCTTGGGTCTTGACTTCTTGAGCTTCTAGAGGACGCTACTCTTACCCGATTTGGCTGAAATTTTGCACATATCGTTTAGGCATATCTTCCAAAAACTGTGCCAAGTATGGTCTTAATCAGTCCATAACCTGATATAGCCGCCATATAAAACGACCTCCTGATTAGATTTCTTGAGCTTCTAGAGGGCTCAATTTCTATCCAGTTTGGTTGAAATTTTGCATGTGTCGCTTTGGCATGACTTTTAACAACTGTTATAAGTCTAAATCGGTTGTTAACCTTATATAGCTGCGATATAACGGATTCTGTGGCTCTGATCCGAGCCACTGCAAGCGCATTTATTGACCAATCTTCTCAAAACTTCGTACAACGCACTCCTCGACGACTGTCACAGTATGTGAGAAATTTGCTCGAAATCAGTTCAGATTTAGATATAGCTCCCACATATATATTCGTCCGATTTGCAGTAATCTATATATATATATAAATGAATTTGTGTTTGTTTGTTTGTATGCTTGTTTGTTTGTTTGTGGGTTTGTTTATTTGTTCCGTATAGGCTCAAAAACGGCTGAACCTATTTCTTTCAAATTTTCATAGATTGTGGGGAGTGGTCCAGAAGGAGAAATAGGCTATATAATTTATTGATATTGGTAGGGGGGCGGACCCTACCCCAAAATTAAAGTGAACCGATCGGGACAATATGGCATTCAAATGAAAGGTATTCGAGAGTAGACTACCAATTTCATATTAAAAATTGGATCCAAATAACTGGCGGACCGACCCCATAACCCCCTGAAATAGGTTTATTGGACGATAATGGCAATATGGGACTCGAATGAAAGGTATTTGGGATTAGATTACGAAAATGGTCAGGAAGGAGGAAAAGGCTTTTTAGTTTGTTGATATTGGAAGTTGTGGACCGAAAGTGGACCGATAAGGACAATATGGGTATCAAATGAAAGGTATTGGGGGAGTAGAATACGAATATGGTAATAAAAATTGGGATGAAGTATGCGAGGGGTCGTCCAACCCCAAAAACTCTCCCAAACAAACATATTGGACGTGAATATCAATATGGGACTCAAATGAAAGATATTCGGGACTAGACTACGAATATGACATAAAGAATTAGGTTCAAGAAATTGGGGGTCGCTCCACCCTCAAATGGGAATAAAATTCGATCATAGCTAGATGAGCCTCAAATTAAAGGCATTTGGTAGCAGATTACGAATATGACATTAAACTTTGTGTCCAAGAATCTAGGTGCTGTTTTACCTCCCCATTAAAACAATGGGGGATCAAGCGATAGATATTTTAAGTGGATTGCGTCATTCAAATTTGTGCTCAATTGTCAGAAGGAGTGAGGTGCCCCCCACCAAACGGCTGTATATATCAATTATGAAAATATGGGGTTAAATTTAAAGTATAAGGTTGTGGACTGCGAATTTGATATCTATATTCTGCTCATATATTTAGCGAACCACATCACCTCAAAACAGTTGATCAATTATAATGACCTAGCAGGACACTGCCGCCGTACCCCCAAAGTTGTGACGTTCAGTGTGATAGGAGCAGTTGCAAACCTTAACGTCATCGACAAGGAGCCTTCTTTTCCTAGACAAGTCCAAACAACGTGCTGCTGGGCAAGACTTTCATGTTCAAAAGTTTAACATAGTTAAATTACTTACAACTGTCGAAAAAGCACCTAATATAAAGACCGGCAAATAAGTTCTCTACCACTGAGAACCGTTGAATATGGCAATTTGGTTTGTTTTAAAAAGGCTAAATTATGACTTTTCAACAGGTAACCATATCGGTTCGTAAAATAAAGAACAAGTAAAAGCGTGCACAAATCGGCCGGACCGAATCTTATATACTCTCCACCATGGATGGCATTTGTCGAGTTCTTTACCCGGCATCTCTTCTCAGGCAAAAAAGGATATAAGAAAAGATTTGCTCTGCTATTAGATTACATGTTGGAGACCTGTGTAAAATGTCAGCAAATTCGAATAAGAATTCCGACCTTTGGGGGCTCAAGAAGTAAAATAGAGAGATCGATTTATATGGGAGCTGTATCGGGCTAAAGACCGATTCAGATCATAATAAACACGTATGTTGATGGTCGTGAGAGGATCCGTAGTACAAAATTTCAGGCAAATCGGATAATAATTGCGACCTCTAGAGGCTCAAGAAGTCAAGATCCAAGATCGGTTTATATGGCAGCTATATCAGGTTATAAGCCGATTTGAACCATACTTGGCACAGTTGTTGGATATCGTAACAAAACACGTCGTGCAAAACTTCATTCCAATTGGTTAAGAATTGCGCACTCTAGAGGCTCAAGAAGTCAAGACCCAAGATAGGTTTATATGGCAGCTATGTCAAAACATGGACCGATATAGCCCATTTACAATCCCAACCGACCTCCACTAATAAGAAGTATTTGTGATAAATTTCAAGCGTCTACTTTACTCCATCGAAAGTTAGCGTGCTTTCGATAGACAGACGGACGGACGGACGGACAGACGGACAGACGGACAGACGGACGGACGGACAGACGGACGGACATGGCTAGTTCGACATAAAATATAACGACAATCAAGAATATAAATATATACTATATGGGGTCTCAGAAGAATATTTCGAGTAGTTACAAACAGAATGACGAAATTAGTATACCCCCATCCTATGGCGGAGGGTATAAAAATAAAGTATAGGAATTTTTGTGCTGCATTATTTGTTAAATTTCCCACCCTAAGATAGGTGTTTCAGGTTGTTTAAGTGGCTATCATTGCCATAGATAAAAATTTATTTAGTAGAGTGCGAATATTCAAGTTCGTGTTAAACTGTTAGAGGGAAGGCTCATCGAACGTACACAGAATTAGAGCTATTGGAGAGTATGTTACGTTACAGAGGTTGTATTTTTTCTACGTCTTGAAAGCGAAATCTCAGTGGAGCAGGTTTGATTGAAAATTAAGCTCAAAGATAAGAAGCCTCCTTTTTATAGTCGAGCCCAAGTGGCATGCCGATAAGCACAGTAATAGCGGGAAAAGTTCGGCCGGGCCGAATCTTACTTACCATCTACCATGGATCTCATAGAAGTCGTTAAAATAATGTTTAGCCAACTCGCATAAGAATTGCGCGCAGTTTATATGGAAGCTACATCAAGTTTTAAACCGGTTTAAACCATACTATGCACATATGTTGGAAGTCATAACAAAATAGATTAGCATGCGACAAAGAATGTATCTTAGCTTGCCACTAAGAATGTTAGCGCGCGACTAAGAATGTCAAGATGATTAATATATACATAAATACTTTGTTGGGTCTCAGATGAATAGTTCGATGCTTTACAAACGGAATGACGAAATTAGTTTATGATGGAAGGTATAAAAAGAAAAAAACAAATTCAGTGGTCTAGGCCGTAAATTTTTGTACTAAGGTCTAAATGTATAATGATTATTGTTGCAACTATTATTGAAGGAATATCCAGTGGAGGGTATAAAAACAGTCAAAGGTTAGTTCTTTTTTATACCCTCCACCATAGGATGGGGGGTATACTAATTTCGTCATTCTGTTTGTAACTACTCGAAATATTCGTCTGAGACCCCATAAAGTATATATATTATTTTAAGTCGATCTAGCCATGCCCGTCCGTCCGTCTGTCTGTCGAAAGCACGCTAACTTCCGAAGGGGTAAAGCTAGCCGCTTGAAATTTTGCACAAATACTTCTTATTAGTGTAGGTTGGTTGGTATTGTAAATGGGCCATATAGGTCCATGTTTTGATATAGCTGCCGTATAAACCGATCTTGGGTTTTGACTTCTTGAGCCTCTAGAGTGCGCAATTCTTATGCGATTGGAATAAAATTTTGCACGACGTGTTTTGTTATGATATACAACAACTGTGCCAAGCATGATCCTAATCGGTTCATAACCTTCATAACTATAGCTGCCATATAAACTGATCTGGGATCTTGACTACTTGAGCCTCTAGAGGTCGCAATTATCACCCTAATTGCCTGAAATTTTGTACGACGGATCCTCTCATGACCGTCAACATACGTGTTTATTATGGTCTGAATCTGTCTATAGCCCGATACAGCTCCCATATAAATCGATCTCTCTATTTTACTTGTTGAACCCCCAAAGGGCGCAATTCTTATTCGAATTGGCTGACATTTTACACAGGTCTCCAACATATAATTTAATTGTGGTCCAATAGCAGAGCAAATCTTTCCTTATATCCTGTTTTGCCTAAGAAGAGATGCCGGGAAAAGAACTCGACAAATGCGATTCATGGTGGAGGGTATATAAGATTCGGCCCGGCCGAACTTAGCACGCTTTTACTTGTTATACCCTCCACCATAAGAAGGGGGGTATACTAATTTCGTCATTCTGTTTGTAACTACTCAAAATATTCGTCTGAGACCCCATAAAGTATATATATTCTTGATCGTCGCGACATTTTATGTCGATCTTGCCATGTCCGTCCGTCTGTCTGCCGAAAGCACGCTAACTTCCGAAGGAGAAAAGCTAGCCGCTTGAAATTTTGCATAAATAATTCCTATAAGTGCAGGTCGGTTGGTATTGTAAATGGGCCATGTCGGTCCATGTTTTGTTATAGCTGCCATATAAACCGATCTTGGGTCTTGACTTCTTGAGCCTCTAGAGTGCGCAATTCTTATCCACTTGGAATGAAATTTTGCGGGACGCATTTTGTTATGATATCCAATAACTGTGCCAAGTATCGTTCAAATCGGTTTATAACCTGATATAGCTGTCATATAAGCCGATCTTGGGTCTTGACTTCTTAAGCCTCTAGAGTGCGCAATTCTTATCCGATTTGAATGCATTTTTGAACGAATTGTTTTGTTATGATATCCAACAACTGTGCCAACTATGGTTCAAATCGGTTTATAACCTGATATAGCTGTCATATAAACAGATCTGGGGACTTGACTTCTTGAGCTTCTAGAGGGCGCAATTCCTTTCCGATTTGGTTGAAGATTTTTTAATGAAGTATTTTATTCTTACATTCAACAACTATGTCAAATAAGGTTCAAATCGGTTCATAACCTGACATAGTTGCATTATAAACCGATCTGGGATCTTGACTTCTTGAGCCTCTAGAGGTCGCAATTATTATCCGATTTGCCTGAAATTATGTACTACGGATCCTCTCATGACCATCAACATATGTGTTTATTATGATCTGAATCGGTCTATAGCCCGATACAGCTCCCATATAAATCGATCTCTCTATTTTACTTCTCGAACCCCCAAAGGGCGCAATTATTATTCGAATTGACTGACATTTTACACAGGTCTCTAACATATATTTTAATTGTGGTCCAAACCGGACTATATCTTGATATCGCTCCAATAGCAGAGCAAATCTTTTCTTGCCTAAGAAGAGATGCCGGGAGATGCTCGGCAAATGCGATCCATGGTGGAGGGTATATAAGATTCGGCCCGGCCGAAATTAGCACGCTTTTACTTGTTAGTATTATTTTTTTAATCCTTCTACCCTGGGACAAACTTCCACAATAGTTTGAAAGTTCTATAAAAACATGACCGCAAAATATATACGTAACTTAGTGAATGCAAAGAAGAGTAATTAAAGAGTAAAAACAAGCGCAGCGAAGATCAAGAATATATATACTTTATGGGGTCTCAGACGAATATTTCGAGTAGTTACAAACAGAATGACGAAATTAGTATACCCCCCGTCTTATGGTGGAGGGTATAAAAACAGTCAAAGGTTAGTTCCTTTTTTATACCCTCCACCATAAGATGGTGGGTATACTAATTTCCTCATTCTGTTTGTAACTACTCGAAATATTCGTCTGAGACCCCATAAAGTATATATATTCCTGATCGTCGCGACATTTTATGTCGATCTAGCCATGTCCGTCCGTCTGTCCGTCCGTCCGTCCGTCTGTCTGTCGAAAGCAAGCTAACTTCCGAAGGAGTAAAGCTAGCCGCTTGAAATTTTGCACAAATACTTCTTATTAGTGTACGTCGGTTGGTATTGTAAATGGGCCATATCGGTCCATGTTTTGATATAGCTGCCATATAAACCGATCTTGGGTCTTGACTTCTTAAGCCTCTAGAGTGCGCAATTCGTATCCAATTGGAATTAAATTTTGCACGACGTGTTTTGTTGTGATATCCAACAACTTTGCCAAGTATAGTTCAAATCGGTCCATAACCTGATATAGCTGCCATATCAACCGATCTTGGGTCTTGACTTCTTGAGCCTCTAGAGTGCGCAATTCTTATCCGATTGGAATGAAATTTTGCACGACGTATTTTGTTATGATATCCAATAAATATGCCATGTATGGTTCAAATTTTATTCCAATCGGATAACAATTGCGCACTCTAGAGGCTCTAGAAGTCAAGACCCAAGATCGGTTGATATGGCAAATGGACCGATATGGCCCATTTGCAATACAAACCGACGTACACAAA
>NC_081552.1:62203856-62224317 GCF_963082655.1 Stomoxys calcitrans
GTGTGTTCATTGGAATTAGAAAAGCTGTGTGTTCATTGGAATTAATTAAGGGGAACAATGTTATAATAACATCTGCTTATACCCCACATTAGAAGCCTAACATTAAATATGACTTAATAAAGTTAAATAGAAAAAATAATGATGTTTTAATTTTTGGCGACTTTAACGCACAACATACAAGCTGGAATTGTGTAATGAGTAACACCGCTGGGAACGTACTTTATAAATATCAAAATCAGTCCTGAGTACATGTTTATAATCCTCCAAATCCTACACGGTTCGCCCAGAATTCTATTCCAACAATATCTCATCTAGAGACTCACTCAAACGCCCTTTCTTCAGACTACGTTCCCATCACTTGTTGTATACGAGGGTTGTCTTTTATATTTCGGGATTGGACAACCCTTGTGGTGTAATCTCCCAACTGACAGCTCTATCGTAAAGCTTGACATTTTTGAAGTTATACGTACTCAGAACGTTTCGACTTACGAGCGATATTTGTGTTGTTTAGAGTAACTTGAACGATTTTTAGGTTAACTTTCATTTTGATGCATAATTTGAACTGGTGGATTTAAAATTAAAATCAAAGAATGTGATTTTTTTGCGTTTTTTTTTTTTTGGTCATAAAAAGTATTTACATTGAATAGTCTTTATTAAAAAAGCATATTATAGATACGTTTCTAGTGAAACTTGAACAAAATATGTCAACCTAAACGGGTGCAATATATGCCTCAAAATAGGCAAGTTTTTATTTAAACAATTAGAAAAACCCCGCGAGTTCTCAGCTAAGTCCCCCACAGGGCTAATATTTTTTACTTCATATGTTTCCTAAACTCATGCACAAAATTTTTTGAACCAAACCATATTTATAGCCTCCACAGAAAATTTACTAAAAAATACCGATTTGGAAACTATTTTTGCCCGAAATGGGCATTTTGGGTATCTCTGTAAAAAGTTTTGGGCAGAATTTATTTATGGTTTATGGTGGGGCCAGCCCTATGCGAATTAGCTTCAAACTTTAATTTAAGTTTCATTTTCTACTCCCAAATACCGTTAATTTGAGTCCAATATTATTACAATCGATCCACTTTTAATTTAGGGTAGTTATTTTTGGGGCAAGGTTTTGACCCGCTTCCGATATCAAAAATTTATGTAGCCTATTATTCCTTCCAGACCATCCAACACAATCTGCGGAAAATTAAAGAAAATCGGTTCGGTCGTTTTCGAATCTCAAAAATGGCACAAATCGGTTCAGATTTGGATATAGCTGCCATATAGACCGATCCTCCAATTTAGGGTCTTAGGCCTCTAAAAGCCACATTTATTATCCGATTTTACTGAAATTTAGGACAGTGAGTTGTGTTAGATCCTTCAACGTCCTTCGTCAATTTGGCCCAGATGGGTTCAGATTTGGATATAGCTGCCATATAGACCGATCCTTCTATTTAGGGTCATAGGCCCATAAAAGCCACATTTATTATCTGATTTTGCTGAAATTTGGGACAGTGGGTTATCTTACGCCCTTCGACATTCTCCGTTAATATGGCTCAGATCGGTTCAGATTTGGATATGACTGCCATATAGACCGATCCTCCAATTTAGGGTCGTAGGCCGCTAAAAGCCACATTTGTTATTAGATTTTGCTGAAATTTGGGACAGTGAGTTGTGTTAGACCCTTCAACGTCCTTTGTCAATTTGGCTTAGATCGGTCCAGATTTGGATATAGCTGCCATATAGACCGATCTCTCGGTTTTAGGTTTTAGGGCCATAAAAAGCGCACTTATTGTCCGATGTTGCCGGGATGTTGTCCGATGTTGGGACAAAGAGTTAAGTTAAGCCCCTCCACATATTTCTGCAATTTGGTCTAGATCGATCAAGATTTGCATATAGCTGCCATATAGACCGATCTCTCGATTTAAAGCCTTGGCCCCATAAAAGGCGCATTTTTAATCCGATTGCACTGAAATTTTACATACTGACTTATGTTATGCTTTTCGACATCCGTGTCGTATATAGTTCAGATCGGTTTATTTTTAGATATAACTACTAAAAAGACCAATATTTTGTTATATACAATTGAACAATAACTTTTGCTTATTAGTATTTATCAGGTCCAAATCGGAATACATATTGATATAACTCCTATGGGGCATAAGGTATGCAATTTGCACCGAATTTTGATGAAAGGTGGTTTACATATATACCCGAGTTGGTGGGTATCCACGCCTTTTTACTTGTTTTATTTCCTATGTCCCCTGAACCCATGCAAACAATTTTTTACACGAAACCATATTTGAAGCCTCTACAGAAAATTTTCCAAAAAAAATGCCGATTTGGAAACTATCTTAGCTCTGTAAAAACTTATTTAATTTTGGTCTTTTAAATACACTTATATCTGTAAATATCAAACAGAATTATTAAGATATCTTTATTTGTTTTTTTTTCTTAGAATTTTTCAGCGCTATTCAGCAAAAAAAGAATTTTAGAAGTCGGATCACAAATGATGATTTGGCAGCCGGAACAATTTTTCTTAATTCCGAGGTGACCAACTTAAGGATCTTGCCGCGAAACGCTTACACTACACAGGGCCTTGACCATTTCAAAATTAAAATAAAAGCGTGCTAAGTTCGGCCGGGCCGAATCTTATATACCCTCCACCATGGATCGCATTTATCGAGTTCTTTTCCCGGCATCTCTTCTTAGGCAAAAAAGGATATAAGAAAAGAGTTGCTCTGCTATTAGAACGATATCAAGATATGGTCCGGTTCGGACCACAATTAAATTATATGTTGGAGACCTGTGTAAAATTTCAGCCAATTCGTATAAGAATTGCGCCCATTGGGGCTCACGAAGTAAAATAGAGAGAACGATTTATATAGGATCTGTATCGGGCTATAGACCGATTCAGACCATAATAAACACGTTAGTTGATGGTCATGAGAGGATCCATCGTACAAAATTTCAGGCATATCGGATAATAATTGCGACCTCTAGGGGTCAAGAAGTCAAGATCCCAGATCGGTTTATATGGCAGCTATATCAGGTTATGAACCGATTTGAACCTAATTTGACACAGTTGTTGAACGTAAAAATAAAATACGTCATGCAAAATTTCAGCCAAATCGGATAGGAATTGCGCCCTCTAGAAGCTCAAGAAGTCAAATCCCCAGATCTGTTTATATGACAGTTATATCAGGTTATGGACCGATTTGAACCATACTTGGCACTGTTGTTGGATATAATAACAAAACACGTCGTGCGAAATTTCATTTCAATCGGATAAAAATTGCGCACTCTAGAGGCTCAAGAAGTCAAGACCCAAGATCGGTTTATATGGCAGCTATAACAGGCTATGGAGCGGACGGACGGACGGACATGGCTAGATCGACATAAAATGTCACGACGATCAATAATATATATACTTTATGGGGTCTCAGACGAATATTTCGAGTAGTTATAAACAGAATGACGAAATTAGTATACGCCCCATCTTATGGTGGAGGGTATAAAAATTATCTCTATCTGTTTTCATAGGGCATGTTTTCTACTATTTTTTTTTCGGTTCTATCCCGCTGTATGTTGCCTCGATCGGTCTATATGTTCGTTCAAGGTTTTTGTGGAGGGGCGAGTCCCATTCGAATTGGCTTGACCATATTTGTAACCTTCACAGAAAATTTACTACAAAATGCCGATTTGGAAACTATCTCTGCCAAAAATTGGTTCTCCAAAAAAAAAATTTCGAGCAGATTGGTCTTTAAAATTCAATTATTTACTACTATTTTTTTCGGTTCTATCCCACTGTATGTTGCCTTGATCGGTGTATATGTGCGTTTGGGGTTATTGTGGTGGGGCTAGCCCCATTCGAATTAGTTTAAATTTTTAATATGTTTTATTTTCTACTCCCAAATACCGTTAATTTGAGTCCAATATTATTACAATCGATCCACTTTTAATTTTGGTGGTTATTTTTAGGGTAAGGGGAAGGCTCCGACCCGACCTCAATATCAAAAATTTATATAGCCTATTATTCCTTCCAGACCATTTTAACCAATCTGTGGAAATTTCAAGAACATCGGTTTGGTCGTTTTCGAGTTTCGAACAAACAGACAAGCAAACACACTATGACTTGTATATACAGAGCGATGCTGCTTTCTATGTTATAGTTACAATGAGCCCAAAAAAAATTTACCCCCCGTAAAAAGTAGATGTCGTGGCACTAAAATAGCCGAATTCATTACAGCGCTCTGTTTTAATTGCGGCGAGTACACGAACTAATCCAATATTAAATCTGAGTGACTTTGGCGACATTGCGGCAATACTCTGAACTACCACCCTGAGGTGGTAACATTGAAACAACAGGGTTGATTTTGTAGGTTGCTGTTTTACACGATACCATTCTGGCAACACGATGAGCAAAAATAAAATTAAAAAACCACTTATTTTTTATAGAAAACAAGAGTATATATGAGAAATAAGTGTTATTTTAGTGATAAAAATTATGGAGAATCTAGAAAAAGTCATAAAATCGTAAAGCAAAAAGTGTCCCCAATGTATCGGTGTCCTCAAAACATCCATAATATAGACGGAAATTTTGGGGACAGTCCCCAAAGTATACAAATGTCCTCGAAACATACATTATACAGAAAAATTGTCCCGAAAGTATCCATTTTACATATATATATATATATATATATATATATATATATATATATACATACATATATATATATATATATATATATATATATATATATATATATATATATATATATATATATATATATAATATATATATATATATATATATATATATATATATATATATATATATATATATATATATATATATATGTATATATATATATATATATATATATTTATATATATATATATATATATATGTATGTATATATATATATATATATATATATATATGTATGTATATATATATATATATATATATATATATATATATATATATATATATATATATATATATATATATATATACATATATATATATATATGTATGTATATATATATATATATATATATATATATATATATATATATATATATATATATGTATATATATATATATATATATATATATATATATATATATATATATATATATATATATAAAAATATATATATGTATATATATATATATATATATATATATATATATATACATACATATATATATATATATATACATAGCTCCTCAACATCCCTGTTCAATACGGCTTAGATCGGTCCACATTTGGATACACCTGCCATATATACAGATCGCCCGGTTTAAAGTTTTAAGCTAAAATATAGCACAATGTATTCTGTTAGACCTTTCGACATTCGTATCGAGTATGGTCAAGATCGGGCTATAAATGGATATAGTTGCCACAAATTCAGATCTAACCATTTAATTTCCTTGAGACAATAAAATTACATTTATACAACTCGATTTCGCTGAAATTGGGCACAGTGGGCTGTGTTAGGCTTTTCGATATTCGTGTTCAATATGGTTCAAATCGGTCCATTTTGGATATAGCTGTCCTTAGGCATATTAAAGGTGAATTTTTTAACCGATATATTTGTTACAAGGAGTTGTGCTAAACCCTTACATAGCCTTCCTTAATATGGTGGAGATCGGACTTTATTTAGTTATACCTGCTGTGGGCTCAAAATTATGAGTTTTCACCATATTATGATATCCAAAGTTTTGCTCGGCCGAACTGTTGTTTTGTAGGTTGGTTTTTTTTCTGATTTTTTGCTATCTTGTACAATGCTGCGGCTTATGTTTATATAAGAGGGTATATAAGATTCGGCCCAGTCGAACTTAATATGCTTTTACTTGTTCTCTTCCATCCTCTTCTAGGGCGAACGGAATGAACGTAAGGTCTCCGGTCTTGCTAGTTTGGTTTGGAATTATGCCAAAAGAGTTTATGCACAATGAAAAAATGGGCGGAGAGATATGTGAAAAATATAGGAAACGTTTATATAAACTTTTATAGTCCCCATACAAACCGATCGCCGTATTTGACTCCTTGAGCCCCTAAAAACCTCAATTTTTATCTAATTTGGCTGAAACTTGGCACAAGGATTTATGCTTTGACTTCCAACATCATTGCAGAGTATGTTTCGAGTTGGTCAACAAACTGGTATAACCCCTATATAAACAGATCCCTGCTTATGATTTCTTTAGTCCCTAGGAGTATAAATTTTGTTGTTGTTCTTGTTGTAGCCACATTTTCAAGTGGAGGTGGCGATCCTCGTCAAGCTCGTGCAGGTGAGCAAGCTTGTTTCGGTCCAAAGGACCTATCGCAGCGGGAAAAAGTGGTCATTGGTTATTTCAAGGTGCCACTGAGACTCTTCGCTCAATACCGCTGATTGTCCGCGACTGCCGTTGCAGGTACTCCGTAAGGAGCATTCCACTATCCGCAACCTGTGGACGCACCCGGTAGCTCGCAGTTAAGCTTCCCGTGACAGCATTGACCACCAAACAGATCGGACCTCAATGTTCCAGCTTGTGCGGTGCATACAGCTATCTCGTGCCTCAATTTTCATTTAATGATGCTGAAATTTGGCACAAAAGCTTTTGATATAACTTCCAACATCCATGTGACCCGATCGGTCTATATACTGATAAAGGCCCCTTAAATACCAATTCGCCGATATGACTACTTGAGACCATATTTGATTCGGCCAAACTTTAGAAGATTGTTTAAAGTAATAAAGTATTTGGAAATTACATAGTTTTCCTTTCTCCTTAAATTGGCCGTAAAAGAAAATGGTTAATAATCTCAAGTATGCTTTACCTTTAAACTCAAAGCTAATTTTGTACCCCATCTATCAGTGATGTCCTTATTACTAACATTTTTCGGTTGCCATGACCGTAACTAACAGTTTGACTAATGCACTGAATGATTACCTTAAAAGTAAATAGACCAATTGATTTCCGAAATTAGAGTATGGTTGCTGGAACAGTGACACTAAATGAATGATTGATTGACTGACTTATTGATTGTCTGATTGGATGGATGATACACCAACTGGTGCTTGAAGGCTATGAATGATAGACTTTGAACATTTCTATATGATTATTGTTTATTGACAAACTGACTGGTGCAAAGTGGAAAAAATTAATTGAATTCAGAATAGAGATAGCAAAATGTCTGCAGGTTCAATTGATTGGGACAAGGGCTCTTCGATGTTTGGCCAGTGCCATGCAATGTTTGCAAATAAACTGAATCTTATATTTAACAAGTAAAAGCGTGCTAAGTTCGGCCAGGCCGAATCTTACATACCCTCCACCATAGATCGCATTTGTCGAGTTCTTCTCCCGGCATCTCTTCTTAGGCAAAAAAGGATATAAGAAAAGATTTGCTCTGCTATTAGAGCGATATCACGATATGGTCCGGTATAAAATTTCAGCCAATTCGAATAAGAATTGCGCCCTTTGGGGGCTCAAGAAGTAAAATAGAGAGATCGATTTATATGGGAGCTGTATCGGGCTATAGACCGATTCAGACCGTAATAAACACGTATGTTGATGGTCATGAGAAATCCGTCGTACAAAATTTCAGGGAAATCGGATAATAATTGCGACCTCTAGAGGCTCAAGAAGTCAAGATCCCAGATCGGTTTATATGGCAGCTATATCAGGTTATGAACCGATTTGAACTTTATTTGATACAGTTGTTGAAAGTAAGAATAAAATACTTCATGAAAATTTCCAACCAAATCGGATAGGAATTGCGCCCTCTGGAAGCTCAAGAAGTCAAGTACCCAGATCTGTTTATATGACAGCTATATCAGGTTATGAACCGATTTGAACCACACTTGGCACAGTTATTGGATATCATAACAAAACACGTCGTGCAAAATTTCAATCCAAGCGGATAAGAATTGCGCACTCTAGAGGCTCAAGAAGTCAAGACCCCAGATCGGTTTATATGGCAGCTATATAAGATTATGGACCGATTTGAACCATACTTGGCACAGTTATTGTATATCATAACAAAACACGTCGTGCAAAATTTCAATCCAAGCAGATAAGAATTGCGCACTCTAGAGGCTCAAGAAGTCAAGACCCAAGATCGCTTTATATGGTAGCTATATCAGGTTATGGACCGATTTGAACCATACTTGGCACAGTTTTTGGATATCATAACAAAACACTTCGTGCAAAAATGCATTCAAATCGGATAAGAATTGCGTGCTCTAGAGGCTCAAGAAGTCAAGACCCAAGATCGGTTTACACCCTCAACCATGGATCGCAATTGTCGAGTCCTTTTCCCGGCATCTCTTCTTATGCAAAAAAGGATCTAAGAAAAGATTTGCTCTGCTATATCAAGATATAGTCCGGTTTGGACCACAATTAAATTATATGTTGGAGACCTGTGTAAAATGTCAGCCAATTCGAATAAGAATTGCGCCCATTTCAATGGGCCATTTCAATGGGCGCAATTCTTATTCGAATTGGCTGACATTTTACACAGGTCTCCAACATATAATTTAATTGTGGTCCAAACCGGACTATATCTTGATATAGCAGAGCAAATCTTTTCTTAGATCCTTTTTTGCATAAGAAGAGATGCCGGGAAAAGGACTCGACAATTGCGATCCATGGTTGAGGGTATATAAGATTCGGCCCCGCCGAACTTAGCACTCTTTTACTTGTTAGATATAGCTACTATACTTATTAGTATTTGGTCTAAATCGGAACATATTTTGATATAACTGATATGGGACATAATGTATGAAATTTTCACCGAATTTTGATCAAAGGTGGTTTACATATATACCCGAGGTGGTGGGTATCGAAAGTTCGGCCCGGCCGAACTTAACGCCTTTTTAGTTGTTTTAAATTAAAACAAATTAAAATTACGTCAATATGTTAAGTATTAAACTACATAACACGTTTGCAGCAATGTCAAGATTAAAAATGTGACGTCGCACAGTGGAAGAAAATCGAAAAAAAAATAATAAAAAATATGCTGTGAGAGAATGGGTAAAGATATCTCTTTGAAATTTGGAATGGTTAGATGTTAGCGATTTTTTTGTGCTAAATTTCAAGCCCATGGGTGGTTCGAGCACCTCTTGGCAGGCCCCTAAAAATGATCAACTCGGTACTCCGAAAAATTGTAGAGGTTGCCAAATCTTCATTTGTGGTCTGATTTTTTATGTGGCTGCCATACCATTTGTATACCCACCACCATAGGATGGGGGTATACTAATCTAGTCACTCCGTTTGTAGCACCTCGAAATATTTGTCTAAGACCCCAGAAAGTATATATATTCGTGATCGTCTCGACGTTCTGCGTCCGTCCGTCCATCTGCCGAAATCACTATAGCGGTCGAGCCGCTTGAAATTTTGCAAGATACTTAATGTAGATGTAGTTAGTTGGATATTGCAAATGGGCCATATCGGTTCAGATTTAGATATAGCTCCCATATATACCGATCTCCCGATTTGACTTCCTGAGCCCCCGGAAGCCTCAATTTTTTTTCTGAAATTTTTTATTATTCCGCTATGACTTCCAACAACTGTGCCAAGTACAAATCGGTCTATAACCTGATATAGGTCCCAAATAAACCGATCCCCCTATTTGACCTCTTGAGTCCTCACAAGCCGTAATTTTTGTCCGATTTGTCTGAAATTTTGCATGCGGTGTTCTGTTACGACTCCAACTCCTACCACTGTTCCAGATAGAGTCCAAATCAGTCTATAACCTTATAGAGCTCTCATGTAAAACGGTCTCCCGTTTTAATTTTTGCTGGTTTGATAGAAGTTTGATATGTAGAATAAAATTATGCCCTTAAACAAAATTTAGTTTGTATAAATTTTTTGTAGAATTCATGGTGGTGGGTTCCCAAGATTCGGCCCGGCTGAACTTAGCACGCTTTTACTTGTTTCGAATAGCATAGTTCCTTATAAATGTTGCCACTTAAGGAGAGGTGTTTAGCTGATGTTCTCGTTAGGATTAGAACCCACTGTTCCAAGTTTCGTCTCAGTCCGATGAAAAATCCTCCTCTTATGAGCTCAAGATCTTAAATTAAGCGATCGCCCTACAAAGGAGCTATATACGGTTTAATCCGAACCATATTCGGTATGGATATCTGTAATCCTAGTGTTATTCACAGTTTAAAATTTTACTGTAATAAATGGGACTTTTATGGCCTTAGGACCATAAATCGGTAGATCGATCTAAGTGACTCAGATTTTCAGGGACCTGGTGCAACGCACTGTTCTTGATTTCAGTAAAACTGTGCAATAAATGCGTTTTGTATGGCTTTAAAACCCTGAATCGGTTAGGCCCGAATGGGTGGTCTGGGCTTTGCGTTTCTAGAACTCGAATAAAAATAATCATTTTATCATTCCGTTTGCAATACACCGAAATATCTATTTCCGACCCTTTGACGTATATGTATCGTCGAAAATATCTAAGACTATCTAGCCATGTCCGTCCGTCTGTCTGTTGGAAACACGCTACAGTCTATAAAAATAGAGATATTGAGTGAAGCTTTGCACAGATTCTTTTTTTTTTTGAGCATAGGCAAGTTAAGTTCGAAGATGGGCTATATCAGACTATATCATGCAAATAGCTGCCATATAGACCGATCTGCCGATTGAAGGTTTTAGGCACATAAAAGCCATATTTATTATACGATTTCGGTGAAATTTTGGACAGTGAGTTGCTCAATACGGCCCGGATCGGTCCATATTTGGATATAGCTGCACTATAGACCGATCTCTCGATTTAAGGTGTTGGGCCCATAAATGGCGCATTTATTGTCCAATTTCGCAAAAATTTGGGCATTGAGTTATATTTGGCTCCTCGACATCCTTGTTTAATATGGCTCAAATTGGTACAGATTTGGATATATCTGCCATGTACACGGATATCTCGATTTAAGGCTTTAGGCCGATAAAAGCCGCATTAATAGTCCGATTTCGCTGAAATTTGTGTCAGTGAGTTGTTATAGGCCTTTCGATATTCTTATTATACCCACCACTATAGGATGGGGGTATACTAATCTGGTCATTCCGTTTGCAACACCTCGAAATATTCGTCTAAGACCCCATAAAGTATATATATTCTTGATCGTTTCGACGCTCCGAGTCGAACTAGGCATGTCCGTTCGTCTGTTGGAATCACGATAGAGCACAAACGTGTAAAGGTAGCCGCTTGAAATTTTGCACAGATACTAAGTATTGATGTAGCCCTTTGGGGATTGCAAAAGGGCCATATCGGTTTAGATTTAGATATAGCTCCCATATAGACCTATCTCAAGATTTGACTTCTTGAGCCTCTGGAAACCGCAATTTTGAACCGATTTGGCTGAAATTTTGCATGTTGTGTTCTGTTATAACTTTCAACAACATTGCTAAGTACGGTACGAATAGGTCTATAACATAATACAGATCCCATATAAACCAATCTCCCGATTTTTCTTCTTGAGCCCCTGGAAGGCACAATTTGGTCTGATTTGGCTCAAATTTTGCATGTGGTGTTCTGAAATGTCTTCCAACAACTGTGTAAAATGCGGTCCAAATCGGTCCTTAACCTCATATAGCTCCCATGTAAACCGGTCTTTCGATCATCCTTGTTCGCTTCCTAGAGGCTTTAATTTTTGCTGGTTTGACAGACATGTAGTCTAAAATACTGCCCTTGAACTAAATTTATTTTGTATACATTTTTAGCAGAATCCATGGTGGTGGATTCCCAAGACTTGGCCCGGCCAAACTTAGCACGCGATTTTCGAGAGGATAGTCTCAGTGCGGAGTCAGGTGGCACTGGCTCTTAATTAAATACTGAGTGCCAATGACACAAGGCGAGTTATTGGCGCCTCAAATAACCAGTGGCCAACATCAGCGTCTGTTCCCAGCTTAGGGGCGGCTGGCGGCGAGCGTCGGATCTTGGAGCAAGCGGCTCGACACAACGAAGGATACATGTGCAATCCCACAAAACCCATGCGGTTGGGGCGCTCGGCCAGTAACCTGCCCCGTTAAACCATGAGAAACAAAGGAATAGTAAAAACGGACCTCCCCCAACGTTGACGACCCACGCAAACGAAAAAAGGACCATGATTTGCGGATCTGCATCTGGAATGTCCGCACTATTTATAAAGAAGGTGCAGTATACCACTGGCGGATGTATTAGAGAAGTACAAGGCAGATATTACCGCCTTACAGGAAGTGCGATGGACTGGGAATGGCGTCACTACAACACCAAACAGTGACGAACTATACTATTGCTGCCATAACACGAGGCATGAATTTGGCTGCGGATTTGTGGTTAGACGGAGACTGAAACACCTTGTCTCCAGCTTTACTCCGGTGGATGAGAGGCTAGGCACAATCCGCATAAAAGCCAAATTCTTCAACATCAGCCTTATTTGTGCCCATGCCCCGACGGAAGACAAAGATGAGCGGACCAAGGATATTTTCTACGAGCGCCTAGAGAGAGAATATGACCGCTGCCCCGCCCATGATATTAAAATAGTTCTGGGAGATTTTTATGCGAAGATAGGGAAGGAAGACATTTTTGGTTCAACAGTCGGAAAGTTTAGCCTCCACGTGATAACGTCCAGTAATGGGTAAAGGATGATAGATTTCGCCGCGGCAAAAAACATGGTAGTTACAATAGTAACACCAGATGTCAACATAAAAATATTCACAAAGCCTGGCTGTCACCTGATCAAAACACGAGAAACCAAATTGATCACGTTGTGATAGATGGAAGGCATTCATCCAGCTGTTAGATGTACGATCGATTTGTAGAGCGAATATAGATTCGGATCATTACCTTGTTGCAGCACGACCAAGAGTGTCGAGATACTACTGAAGAATGCGGCATGTAGAGCAACCCCGCAATCCGCAGCAATGCGGCAGATGAAAGATAGGTACCAAGAGAAAAGGAGAGAGGAGAAACGTCTATCCGCGGAAAGAACAAGTAAAAAGGCTATGGTGGATACCCACCACCTCGGGTATATATGCAAAAAAATCCGATGGAATATGCATACCTTATGCACCATAGCAGCTAGATCGAAATATTTTCCGATTTAGACCAAATACTAATAAGTACAAGCCATTGTTCAATTGTGTATAACAAAATATTGGTCTTTTAGTAGCTATATCTAAAAATAAAACGATCTGAACCATAGACGACACGAATGTCGAAAGGCCATTGTTCAATTGTGTAGTTACTGTGTCAAATTTCAGTGAAATCTGATTATAAATGTGCCTTTTATGGGGCCAAGACTTTAAATCGAAATATCATTCCACATGGCAGCTATATCCAAATCTGGGCCGAATTGGGCCAAGTTGCACAACTCACTGTCCCAAATTTCAGCGACATCGGAAAATAAATGCGCCATTTATAGTCCAAAACCTTAAATCATGAGATCGGTCTGTATGGCAGCTATATTCAAATCTGGACCGACCTGTGCCATATTGCAGAAGTATGGCGAAGGACTTTCACTATCCCAAATTTCGGCGACATCGAACAATAAATGCTCCTTTAATGGGCCCAAAACCCAAAATCGGCGGATAGGATTGTATGGCAGCTATATCCAAATATCGCGCAACCTAACACAACTAACTGTCCCAAAATTTAAAATCGGATGATAAATGTGGCTTTTATGAGCCTAAGACCCTAAATCGGTGGATCGGTCTACATGGGCCTATATCATAGTCCGATATAGCCCATCTTCGAACTCAATCTGCTTATGGACAAAAAAAAGAATCTGTAGCGTGATTTCGACAGACAGACGGATGGACACGGCTACATGGTCTTAGATTTTTAGGCTAATCAAGAATATATATACTTTATAGGGTCGAAAATGGATATTTCGATGTGTTGCAAAAGGAATGAAAAAATGAATGTACCCCCATCCTTCGGTGGTGGATATAAAAAAGAAACTGAAAGACGTGAATTGAGATGTACAGGAGTCAGAATGAAGTCCGGAAATTCTACCAAAGAATTAAACAACAAGTAAAAAGGCGTTAAGTTTCACCACCTCGGGTATATATGTAAAGCACTTTTCATCAAAATCCAGGGAAATTTGCATACCTTTTGTCCAATAGCAGTCATATCGAAATATGATCCGATTTGGACCAAATACTAATAAGTACAAGTCAATGCTCAATTGTGTATAACAAAATATTGGTCTTTTTAGTAGCTATATCTAAAAATAAACCGATCTGAACCATATACAACATGGATGTCGAAAAGCCTAACATAAGTCAATGTGTCAAATTTCAGTTAAATCGGATTATAAATGCGTCTTTTTTGGGACCAAGACTTTAAATCGAGATATCGGTCTATATGGCAGCATATCCAAATCATGATCGATCTGAGTGAAATTGAAAAAGGATGTCGAAGGGCCCAACACAACTCACTGTCCCCAATTGCGGCGACATCGGACAATAAATGCGCTTTTTCTGGCCCCAAAACCTGAAACCGAGAGATCGGTCTATATGGCAGCTATATCCAAATCTTGACCGATCTGTGCCATAATGTAGAACTATGTCAAGGGATTTAACCTAACTCAATGTCCCAAATTTCGGCGACATCGGACAATAAATACGCCTTGTATGGGCCTAAGACCCTCAATCAAAGGATTGGTCTATATGACAGCTATATCCAAATCTAGACCAATCTGAGCCAAATTGACAAAGGATGTCGAAGGGCGAAATATAACTCACTGTCCCAAATTTCGGCGACATCGGATAATAAATGCGCCTTTTATGGGCAAAAACCCTTAAATCGAGAGATCGGTCTATATGGCAGCTATATCCAAATCTGGACCGATCTGAGCAAAATTAAAGAAGGATGTGGAGGAGCCTAACATAACTCACTGTCCCAAATTTCAGCAACATCGGATGATAAATGTGGTTTTTATGGGCCTAAGACCCCAAATCGGAGGATCGGTCTATATGGCAACTATATCCAAATATGAACCGATCTGGGCGAAATTGACGGAGGATGTCGAGGGGCCTAACACAACTCACTGTCCCAAATTTCAGCAAAATCGGATAATAAATGTGGCTTTTATGGGCCCAAGATGCTAAATCTGAGGATCGGTCTATATGGCAGCTATATCCAAATCTGGACCGATCTGAGCCAAATTGACGAAGGGTGTCGAGGGGTCTAACACAAGTCACTGTCCCAAATTTCAGCAAAATCGGATAATAAATGTGGCTTTCTTGGGCCAAAGACCCCAAATCGGCGGATCGGTCTATATGGGGGCTATATCAAGATATAGTCCGATATAGCTCATCTTCGAACTTAACCTGCTTATGGATAAAAGAAGAACCTGTGCAAAATTTCAGCTCAATAGCTCTATTTTTGAAGACTGTAGCGTGATTTCAACAGACAGACGGACAGACGGACGGACATGTCTAGATCGTCTTAGATTTTTACGCTGATCAAGAATATATATACTTTATAGGGTCGGAAATGGATATTTCGATGTGTTGCAAACGGAATGACAAAATGAATACACCCCCATCCTTAGGTGGTGAGTATAAAAACCGATGGCTTTGGTGCAGGCACATCCTCCTGCTGAGACAAAGAAGGAAATCTGGTAACTGACGCATATAGCATTCTGAGGATATGGAAAGAACATTTTACCCAATTGCTAGTGTCCGAAGTTGGCGGCGAAGAGGATACCGCAGAACCAATCAATGATGATGGTATAGAACGTTTACCTCCTAGTCAGAATGAGGTCCAAGTAGCAGTTACCCGACTAAAGAAGAATAAGGCAGCAGGAGCCGACGGGTTACCCGCTGAACTATTTAAGACCGAAGGCGACACGCTGATAAGGCGTAGGCATCAGCTTATCTGCGCGATTTAGCTAGAAGAACGCATACCCGAAGATTGGAACCTCAACATACTATGTCCCATACACAAGAAAGGAGACAAGGCGGAATGTGCCAACTACAGAGGAATAAGTCTCCTCCCCATCGCATACAAGATACTCTCGAGAGTACTGGAAAAGACTCGCGATCGACAAATCAACACCTACCATCTCTTTGTTGACTACAAAGCGACACTTGCTGCGTTCCTCATTACGAATAGGAAAGAATCTCTCCGAACCATTTAATACCAAACGAGGTTTCAGACAGGGAGACAGCCTCTCGTGTGATCTCTTTAATATCCCGTTGGAGAAGATTATACGAGTTGCAGATGTGAATAGATATGGCACACTTATCACAAGACAACACATGCTACTCGCCTATGCCGACGACATTAACATCATGGGTCGGTCACAGGGAGTAGTAACTGCTGCCTTTGAAAGAATCGAAAGTGAAAATGTGTCTGGCAGTAAATGGAGATAAAACGAAATGGATGGTTTCAACTCTCAAATCGCCTTGTACAACTGAGCAGATTAAGATAATGGAGAAAGTTGGACTTTGGGCTAAATAAGCAGTTTAGAAACAAGTTCAACTCTCGACAGACGAAGATTACACAATAAAAGACACTGATACTACTCGTGTTGTTATGTGGTTCTGAGGCATGGGTACTTGTGAAAGCAGATGAGCCAGTGCTTGGAGTATTTGAGAGAAAGATTCTTCGTAAAATATATGGACCAGTTTGCGTTAATGGAGAATACAGGCGACGTATGAACCGCGAGCTGTATGACGATGATAGCATAGTTATATGCATCAAAATACAACTGATGCATTCGCTAGGTCATAGTGTTCAGAATGGATGAAGAAGCTCCAGCAAAGAAGTCTTTTGAAGGCAAACAGGAAAGACCAAAAGCCCTGTGGAAAGATCAAGTGTTGAGAGACACCTCGAAACTTGGTGTCAGAGATTTTAGAATGAGCGCAGAAGATCGAGGCGCTTGGAACGCTGCGGCGGACCCTCGCCCTAACCCTAATTTTCAGAAACGCCAGATCTCGGAGACGGGTGGTGCGAAATTTTGTGTGCTCTCATAAAGTACCCTAAAAATAAAAATTTTGTATCCGAATTTCGGATGGGGTACCGCCCCACCCTAAAATCACCAAACATATATTTAGACCAATCACGACAATATGGGACTCACATGAAAGGTATTTACGATAAGAAAACGGCATAAGTGCTAGGGGGACCACCCCAACCCCCAAAACACCCCTTAATCGGACATATTTACCGACCATAGCAATATGGTACTCAAATGAAAGGTATTTGCGAGTAGAATAGGAATATGATATTTAAATGTGTGACCACGTTTATGGGGGTCCACCCCTTCCCCAAAACACCCCCGTAACAGGACTTATTTACTGACCATAGGAATATGGGGCTTAGATAAAAGGTATTTGAGTGTAGAATTAGAATCTGATATCCAAATATGGGACCAAGTGTTTGAGGGGCCGCCTCTCCCCAAAAACATCTCCCAAAGGGGACAAATTTACGACAATAGTCACATGGGGCTCAAATGAAAGGTCTTTGGGAGTAAAGCACGAATCTAATATCAATATTCGGGAAAAGTGTCTAATGGGCCACCCCACTCCCAACAACACCCAAATAGTAAGTATTTGCTGACTATTGCAATATGAGTCTCTAATAAGAGGGCTTTTAGAGTGGAACACGAATCCGATATATTTTGAGTGGCCGCCCATCCCGCACAATACCCCCCAAGCCGATCATGTTTGCCGACTATGGAAATATGGGGCTCAAATTAAAGGTATTTGGGAGTAGACCACGTATTTGATGCCAACATTAGGGACCAACTGTCTAGGGGACGTCCCACCATAACAACCCCCAAAGAGGTCGTATTTGCTCACCAAGACAATTTGGGTCTTAAAGAGAGTGGGACTAAATATTTATAGTTTTTAGAGCCAATACCCCAAACCGGACCAAAAACTGCCTCCAATACATTATTTGACCAATTAAAACAATGGGGATCAAATGATATTTTAGAGTAGAGTGCGTCATTCAAATATATCCTCAAGTAGCAGTTGGAGTGTGGTGCACAACCCTCATATAGACACCTTCCACCAAACAGCTGTATACACCAAGCATGAGGTTGTGGAATGCGAATCTGATTTCTTCATTTTGCTTATATATCTAGCGGACCACCTCACCCCAAAATAGTCGATCAATCATAATTATCTAACAGGACACTGTGTGATTTAATTAATGTTTGAGAACGCAAATAAATGCAGGACACCAAAATTATGACGTTCAGCGTGATAGGAGGAGTTGCAAAACTTAACGTTAAGATTCCAACCACTTTTAGTTCAACCATAGAGAAGACCAAACGACGTGCTGCTGGGCAAAACTTTTTTGTTCAAAAGTTTACATGGTTTAATAGTAAGAACTATCGCCACCGCACAAAATATAGAGACGGGCAAATTAGTTCTTTGCCACAGACAATCGTTTAATATGGCAATTTGAAATGATTTCAAACAAGAAAGAGCGTGCTAAGTTCGGCCGGGCCGAGTCTTATATACCATCTACCATAGATCGCATTTGTCGAGTTCTTTGCGTGGGATCTCTTTTTAGGCAAACAAAGAATAATGAATAAGAACTGTTATGCTATTGGATCTATATCTAGTTATAGTCCGATTCGGACCATAAATGAATTGAATGCTGAACATTGTATATGTTATTGTGTTATAAATATTTCAGTCCCTTCGGATAAGAATAGCGCTCTGTAGGGGCTCAAAAAGCAAAATCGATTCAGACTATATTGGCCACGTATGTTGAAGGTCATGGGAGAAGCCGTTGTACAAAATGCGCCACCTAGAGGCTCAAGAAGTCAAGACCCAAGATCGGTTTATATGACAGCTATATCAGGCTATGAACCGATTTCAACCATACTTAGCACAGTTGTTGAAAGTGGTACCAGAACATCGCGTGCAAAATTTCAGTCAAATCGGATGAGAATTTCGCCCCCTAGAAGCTTAAGAAATCATGTCCCAAGATCGGTTTATATGGGAGCTGTATCTAAACATGATCCAAATACAATCCCAACCAACCTACACCATTAACAAGTATTTGTGCTAAATTTCAAGCGCCTAGCTTTACTCCTTCGAAAGTTAGCGTGCTTTCGACAGACAGATGAACGGATATGGCTAGATGGACTTAACATGTCATGACGATCAAGCATATATATACTTTATGGGGTCTTAGACGCATATTTCGAGGTGTTACAAACAAAATGACGAAATAAGTATACCCCCATTCTATGGTGGAGGATATAAAAAGACTAAATGATGACTATTTAATAGGTAGTCATGTAGTCATTTATAGACAACTACCACATGGTGAGCAAAGTTATCGGCGTTTAGCCACTACAAGCGAGTCCTAGCACTAACATTTAAGTTAGAGCCATCTACTGGCAGTTTTAAAGGGCTATTTTCAAATGGATTTAGTTGTTCCAATTGAAAACAGCAAGTCAGTGGCGCTTATTTGGAGAAACCAACATAAACAAAAAGAGGGCAGAGTAGTCAAAATTGAGCATACAGCATTAATCTTCCTTATGACTTCGTTGCGGTTGTTTGCGGTATTATTTTTAACTTTCCCACTCTAAAGCTGGGTATGCACCGCTTGCGAAATTTTCGATTGCAGCCAAGACAGTTATGTCGCCACTGAAAAATCATTGTGTATAATACAAGATGGCGACAATCATCGATTCATAATTTTGGCCGAATTTAATCGTTTTTGGCTAGTAAAGTACGTTTGTGTTGTAAATGATATTTTTATTTGCAAATTACTTTATTTCATTTAGATTGGAGCTATTAAAACATACATTGTCATTCGTGGTTGCAAGAAAAAATTTACCAATGCCTATTATGTCACCCTGTTACGCAAAGAAAATTTCAATTGAGCTGCGTACCAACAAAAAAATTTTCGGTTACGGTACCCGTAGCGAAATTTCATTAAGGATTTGTCAATGCCTTTCTTATGTTAACGAAAATTTCGTCAGAGGTGCATACTGCGCCTAAGATGGGCTTGTACAATTATTATCAAAACCACCAGATCTAAAGATGGGTAGGGCGATTTAAACGAAATATTGTTGGCACACATACATTAACCCAAAATCAGGATCTGAGGTTGGGCGCCTGGGAGGGCTGCCCCAAAAAACACCTTAAATCGGACATATTTGCAGACCATGGCAGTATGGATCTTAAACCAGTAAGGAAGGGCAAAAGTCGGGCGGTGCCGACTATATAATACTCTACACCTGCCCTATAAGTACAATGTGGGACCTATATCCAATTCTGAACCAATTTTGATGGACCTCGGCGAGCAAATATGTTCAAACTGTAAAAACTACGGTTGACAAATGGCAACATTATGGCAAATTACCCAAAATCTTACGAACGTATATATGGTTATATATATATAGTTATTATATATAGTTAAAATCGAGCGATATATATATATATATATATATATATATAATATATATATATATATATATATATATATATATATATATATAATATATATATATATAT